>NW_024869026.1:0-41056 GCF_013358625.1 Macadamia integrifolia
CCCCCCCCCCCCCCCCCCAAAAAAAAAAAAAAAGCCTCTCTACCTCCTCTTCATCTACATCTTGTCTCCAAGGCCACCCCATAAGAGAGACAGCCGCCCCTCCCAAGCCATCCCTCTCAACTCTCTTTCCTTTCCTTTCTTCTTCTGTCAAAGATCATCCTCACTCCCTTTGTCCACACCTTCACTCCTAACCATAACTGAGAACACAATCCACCCACTTTCTCCCCACATCGCTTACCCATCCTCACAACAGCATCCAAGTACACCCTCTGTCCCTCTCCTACTTCATTCTCTGTCGCATACCCATTGAATCTCTCACACTCTCTTCCTCTTTGGACAAGTGAGGCAGAGATGAAAAAACAGAAGAAAGAAAGATAGAAGAAGGAAGAAAGAAAGACGGGGAAAATAAAAGACGTATTCTTCTCACCCTCACTTTCCCTTTTATCTTTCATTGTTGTTATTAGCATACATCCGACTCCCATCCGAATTCTTTTCCCTTCCGCTTCCCCTCACTACTCTCTTACTCATAGTCCCTCTCACTCCTAACTTCCCCCCTTTTCATTTTCTATTTTAGGTTCACAAAAGCAAGCACACACTAATCAGTGCTATAGGAACAAACCTCAAACACCACCACCCACACCCCTTCCCTTCTTCCTTTCTTTGGCAGCAAGCATACACATGCTAATCTGTGCTTGCTGCTGCCAAAAAACCCCGCTAGTTGGTCCTGCACAAGCACAGATGGCGGAGGCCTGGAACTTTGTCCGGGGTTAGTCCTCCGACGCTCAAGTTAGGGTCGGCCGCACAGTTTTCAGTAAGGGAGTAATGGTGAGGGTCTGAGAGCTTACCTTCTTCCTTCCTCTCGGCCTCCTTATATCCTTCTTCGGGGCTAGGGTTTCTTTTTTATCTTTTCCTTTGTCCTTCTCCCATACGACCGTCCTTCTTGTGGGGAATATTCCCCTCATGCAAACGACGTGATAGAGCGTGATTGAATTCTTGGAATCCTTATCTGGTGGAGGACACGTGTCTCAGGGGTGACACGTGTCATTTACCCATCGAGAGATCAATTTCGGCTGTATCAGGAGCCCCCTTAGTCCCACTAGGAGTTTCTTCCTGTGGGAGTAACCAATTTTTTCGCAATCACCACTCCCTCTTTTTTTTTTTTTCAGCCTTATTCCTTCGGCCTTGCCCTTGCTGGCGACCGAGGCTTGTGGTCGACCAAGGGAACGACCTTTGGTCGACTTGGCTCGGCCTTACACTGAGCCCCCTGCTGAGGTGAGGACCCTCGGTCAGGTCTGTTCGGCTTTGGCCGAACTCCCAACCGAGAAAGCCGAATAGACAACCGAGAGGGGACCCTCGGTCAGGTCCGTTCAGCTTTGGCAGAGCTCCCAACCGAGAGGGGGACCCTCGGTCAGGTTTGTTTGGCTTTGGCCGAGCTCCCAACAGAGAGGGGGACCCTCGATCAGGTCCGTTCGGCTTTGGCCGAACTCCCAATCGAGAGGGTGACCCTCGGTCAGGTCCGTTCGGCTTTGGTCGAACTCCCAACCGAGAGGGTGACCCTCGGTCAGGTCCGTTCGGCTTTGGCCGAGCTCCCAACCGAGAGGGTGACCCTCGGTCAGGTCCGTTCGGCTTTGTCCGAACTCCCAATCGAGAGGGTGACCCTCGGTTAGGTCCGTTCGGCTTTGGCCGAACTCCCAATCGAGAGGGGGACCCTCGGTTAGGTCCGTTCGGCTTTGGCCGAACTCCCAACCGAGAGGGTGGCCCTCGGTCAGGTCCGTTCAGCTTTCGTCGAACTCCCAACCGAGAGGGGGACCCTCGGTCAGGTCCGTTCAGCTTTGGCCGAACTCCCAACCGAGAGGGTGACCCTCGGTCAGGTCCATTCGGCTTTGGCCAAACTCCCAGCCGAGAGGGGGACCTTCTGTTAGGTCCGTTCGGGCGCAAACCTCGAGGCTTCGTATCCTAACATGGCGATGCCATTAATGCTCGGGTAGTCGTACCGCCCTTCTCCCCATCTATATAGTGTGGGGGGCCATTTGTGGGGCACTTTTCTTTTCCCTTCGGAGAGCTCACCTTCGGCCTCGGTGTCCTTTTTGAACCTTCGTCTTCGTCCTGACTTCCCCTAGCTTAGCGACACCCACAAAAGTAAGTGATGTCTTCCTCGTCGGGCTACAGCCCATCGTCCTCCGAGAGGATGAGGCCGAAACGTAGGTACAGGAGTCCAGGGGAAGTCCGAGGGATGTCCTCGGATTGCACCGACTCTCCCTCCTTTTGCGACTCATAGTCTACGGCCTTGCCGTCGGGGTCCAGGGGTGGGTCCAACGGCGAGGGGTTCAGGGAGAGGGTGCTCGATTCCCGAGCCCAGACCCAGGAGCCCTTAGAAGTGGAGGCTCTCAACATCATCTCCACGATGGACGAGCCAGAACTGGAGGAGCTGAGGGCCTCCTTTGGTGTCTCGGACGCTTTCGAGCTCCGTCTACCCAGACCATCCGATCGAGCTAGCTATCGGAACTCCGAGGAGCTGTGCTTGTACAAGGAGGCCTTTAAGGCCGGCCTTCGGCTGCCCCTCCACCCTTTCTTCACCCAAGTGTTTCGGCACTATGGGGTATGCCCGACCCAGCTAACACCGAACGGGTGGCGACAAGTGCTAAGCTTCGTCGTCTTCTTTGTACGGCACCAGAGGCCCCTCTCCCTCCCCCTCTTCATTAATTGTTTTCTTCTTCAGGCCTGTAAGGGGCTTTCGGGTTGGTATTATTTTTTCCCCCGAAAGGACCTTCGGTTACTGAAGGTTTACCCAACTTCCATCCACGGGTGGAAGGAAAAGTTTTTCTTTGTGAAGTGGTCCGAGGGGGTGCCCTTTGGCACGGTCTGGGATATCCCAGACCTTAGAGAGGTGAACTCCGCCCCTGCCCTATTCGGGGCAAACGCGGAGTCGTTGACAATGGCGAGGCGACAAGAAGACTGTTCTCCAGTCGAGGCCGACTGCCTCAAGTCCGACGCCATACTCTTCGGATTCGGGCTTAGCCCGGGTGAGTTGGGCTAGCCCCCACTTGCTTTCTTCGGGTGTCGGTTCTTCGTACTGATTCCCATGTTTCTTTTTGCAGTGCAAGTTACCAGGGCCGAGGCTAAGGCTGCCGCCGCGGTGAGGCAGGCACAAATCAAGGAGGCCAAGGCGCGGGAAGCCCAACAACAGCCGAGGCCGAAGCGGAAGGAGAAGAAGGGCCATCCTCCGAGACCCCGAAGAAGAGGTCCAGAGTCGAAGGGCCGAGCGTCGAGGCGGTCCAGGCCCTCTCTGTTTCGGGCCAAGATGGGCCTGTGCAAGACCCCTCCCCTACCGCGGCCTCCCGAGGCCCGAGGGTGGTGACAACGAGGGCCGAGGTGGGGTTCATCCCTCAATGGTCAATGAAGGAGGACGACACGTTGGCCATTGGGCGGGTCACCCGTGAGTTGGTGTTGAAGGGGAGTCTTCCCCAAGATGCCACCGAGGCTCAGAAGCAAGGGACGGCGGCCATGATCACGACTGCTTGCATCTTCATGGCCGGGGTAAGCTTCAGTTCCCCTACCTTCTTTTTTTTTCTTGTCTTAGCCTTCTGACCTTCGGTGCTTCATGCAGGCTCAAAATCAGATGGGTCAACTGGCGGCTCGAGCTGAGGCTATGTGCCGAGACCTTGAGGTCATCAAGAGGTAGAAGGTCGCCCTAGAGAACGAGCGCTCCCTCCTCCTCGAGAAGGTGGAGCACTCTGAGAAAGAGCTCGTCTTCGAGCGCCGAGAGTGCGATCAGAAGCTCGCGGAGCTGAAGTCACAGGTGAAGGCTCGAATTCAGGAAGTCGAGGCCCGAGGGGTCGAGGAGTATCGGTCCTCCGAGGACTTCAAGGAGGAGATAAAGCGCGCCATCACCCCAGGGTTCACAATGGTCCCTACCGAGGTCCGAGATTGGGTCCTCGAGCGTTACCCCGGGGTCTCCTTCGAGGATAGTGGCCTCATCTTCGAGTACGACGACGTGGAGGCGGCCCCATCAGCCACCGAGGTTGTCGATGCCGATGGCGGAGGCTGCAGCGAGGAAGGTGAGGTCCAGCTACACCAAGAATTCCCCCCGACTCCCGGCCATGGAGGTTCGGATCAGGAGACCCTCCAAGCCGAAGACGAGGCCGCGAACCCGACGGACGCCCCTTGAGGTCACCTCGGGCCTCAGCTCAGACCACCCCCTTTTTGTCATGTAATCAACCTTCGGGCTTCTTGTAGTCTCGGCCTTTAGGCCTTATGTAATCAGCCTTCAGGCTTTTAATGTAACTACGGCCTTCGGGCCTGTCTTGTAATCTTTGCCTTCGGGCTTTATGAATGCATGAACCCTTTGTCTTTCATTTTTCTCGTCTTCTGTGTCCCTCTTAGTAATGTAGTCTTTAATCCGTAGATAGGTGCAAAGAGGCCGAAACCCCTAGTTGCCCCTCTTAGACGCATGGATCCGAGACTTGGCCGAAGGCCGATCCTTCGATAGTCAGACGAGGGCCAACCCTACAAACATCAAGCAATTTTTACCAAGTGTTCACCTTCGGCTCCAGCCGAAGGGTCTCTTAGATGCATGGATCTGGGACTTGGCCGAAGGCCGACCCTTCGGTAGTCAGACGAAGGCCGACCCTACGAACATCAAGCAATTTTTACTAAGTGTTCACCCTCGGCTCCAGCCGAAGGGTCTCTTAGACGCATGGATTTGGGACTTGGCCGAAGGCCGACCCTTCGGTAGTCAGACAAAGGCCGACCCTACGAACATCAAGCAATTTTTACTAAGTGTTCACCCTCGGCTCCAGCCGAAGGGTCTCTTAGACGCATGGATCAGGGACTTGGCCGAAGGCCGACCCTTCGGTAGTCAGACGAAGGCTGACCCTACGAACATCAAGCAATTTTTACTAAGTGTTCACCCTCGGCTCCAGCCGAAGGGTCTCTTAGACGCATCGATCAGGGACTTGGCCGAAGGCCGACCCTTCGATAGGCGTTGCTCCCGACAGTGGATTGCCTTTGGTAAATTCCTTCGGCCCTGGAGTCGGGTCACAGGCCGACGGTGGGACCCTCGGCCAGGTTAGCCCAGCCTTGCTCGTGCCTCGACCGAGGAGTGGGTGCTAGCCCTGCGGAGCTTGTTCTCTGCCTGAGGCCCTTGATCGAGGCAAACACCATCAGCTAGTTCGGCTCGGCCTTTGCCCGAGGCCCCGACCGAGGTGATGACCTTCGACCAGTTCGGTTCGGCCTCCGCCTGGGCCTTGACCGAGGTGTGGCCCATCGGTAAGCTCGGCTCGGCTTCCATCGTTGAGGCCCTAACCGAGGTGGACACCGTCGCTAGCTCTGCTCAGCCTTTACCCGAGCCTTGACCGAGGTGTGGCCCATTGGTAAGCTCGGCTCGGCCTCCATCGTCGAGGCCCTAACCGATGAATTCCTCTCAATTGCCGTAAACCAACTTTCGTATTATCCATGAATGAAATCTTCCGGAATTTAAGATGAATAATTACAACTTAAGAGTGCACAAGGGCGAGAATTGCAAAAACTACAAACGGAAAAAACTACAAACGACAAGTGTGCGTGCTCACCACTTCACTACTGATGGAATTTTCTTAAGTTCTAAGAGTTCCACGATCGGGGTACCCTTCCTCCCCCAGTAGTCTCTAGGTGATAGGACCCTGGTCGTATTACCTTCGAGACTCTGTAGGGCCCTTCCCAATTTGGATCTAACTTCCCTTGATGTCTTGGGTCCGACACTTCTGTCCTTTTGAGGACGAGGTCCTCCTTCCTGAACTCGTTCTTCCGAACTTTGGTGTTGTAGTGCCTCGCGACCCTCTATTGGTAAGCGGCGATCCTTTCTTGAGAAGTTTCTCTGGTTTCTGTCAGGAGGTCTAGATTCGCTCGGAGCCCTCCGTCGTTTTCGTCTTCGTTGTAGTACCGAATCCGATGGGTAATAGCCCCTATCTCCACTGGGAGTACAGCTTCAGTGCCGTATGTTAACATGAAGGGTGTTTCTCCGGTAGCTAACCTCTCAGTAGTGCGGTAAGCCCAGAGGATGTGGTGCAACTCGTCTTCCCATAGTCCTTTGGCATCGTCTAGCCTCTTTTTTATTCCTTGAAGTAATGTACGGTTGGTTACTTCTGTTAGCCCATTGGTCAGTGGATACCCGACGGAGGTTTTCTTGTGGTCAATGCCGAGGGCCTCACAGAATGCGTTGAAGGTTGGATTGGCAAACTGAGTTCCATTGTCCGTCACCACAACCTGGGGGATTCCAAATCTATATACTACTGCTCTTTGGAAGAAGTCCCTTATGTTCTTTTCGGTTATCGTCGCTAGGGCTTCGGCTTCTGCCCACTTCGTGAAGTAGTCGACTGCCACCACGGCAAACTTCCTTTGTCTTGTGGCCAGGGGGAACGGGCCTAGGATGTCGATCCCCCACATGGTGAACGGTACTGGGATAGATAAGGACGAGAGCTCGGTAGAATGTAGCCTAGGCACGGGGGCAAACATCTGGCACTTGACACACTTCCTAACTAGTGATTATGTGTCCTTCCTCATTGTCGGCTAGTACAGGCCCTGCCTTAGTACTTTATGCACCAGGGCCCGGGCTCCAAGGTGTTGGCCGCATATCCCTTCATGCACTTCCCGGAGTGCGTATTCGCCGTCAGAGGAATCCAGGAACTTGAGGTATGGCAAGGTGAACCCTATCTTATATAGCGTCTCGTCCTTCAGGAAGAAGCGCGTTGACCTCATTCTTATTTTTCTTGCCTCGTCCCTACTCTCTGGGAGCTTTCCCTCTTTGAGGTTTTCAGTTATGGCATTCATCCAGCTTTGCCCGTTTTCACCTACGGGTAATACCTCGCGGGGTTTTTCGATGCTTGGTTGTGGTAGTACTTCGAAATACACCGCTCATCCAAGTTCTGCGAAGTTAGAGGTGGCCAGCTGTGACAGTGCGTCTGCACTAGCATTCTCTTCTCGTGACACCTGCCTTACCTCAAATTCCTTGAAAGCCGCTAACCTGTCTCGCACCGTGTTCAAGTATTCGGAAGTATTCGGCCATCCTTTGCTCTTTGGCCTCGTATTCTCCATTCACCTGTCGCACCACGAGTTGGGAGTCGCTATGCACTACCAGTTCCTTCACCATCAAAGCCCGAGCCAAATTAATTCCGGCTATTATCGGTTCGTATTCTACTTCGTTGTTGGAGGCGTCGAAGTCGAACCGTAAGGCGTATTCTACTTTGAAACCCTTGGGGCTTACCAACACTATTCCTGCGCCGCTTCCTTCGCTGTTGGAAGCCCCATCCACGTACAATGTCCAAGCCTCATCTCCTCTTTCCTCGGTAGATTCCTGTGGGTCATCGGGGATTGTCGTCTCCGCTATGAAGTCTGCGAGGGCCTATGGTTTAATTGTGGTTCTCGGCTTATACTGGATGTCGAATTCTCCCAACTCTATGGCCCAATTCACTAGGCGATCGGACATATCCGGCCGCTGCAGTATCCTCTTCAGGGGCTAGTCGGTGAGTACGCATACCGTATGTGACTGAAAATATGGTCTCAGCTTTCTTGCCGCTGTCACGAGGGCGTACGCCACTTTCTATGCCTTTTTGTATCTTGTTTCGGCATCTAGAAGGGTTCGGCTGACATAGTATATTGGCCGTTGTTGCCTTCCTTCCTCCTTCGTCAGTACGACGCTTACCACCACTGCCGATACAGTAAGGTACAGCTGCAAGGTATCCCCGGTGTTCGGCTTCGTCAGCAGTGGGGGTGCGGCCAAGTACTCCTTCAATTGTTCAAAAGAATTTTCGCACTCCTCCGTCCACTCGAAATTTTTGGCCCCTTTTAGCGCTTTGAAGAAGGGGAGGCATCTATCTGCAGACCGAGACATGAACTGCCCGAGGGCGGCGACCCGACCCGTCAGCTCCTGGACTTGCTTCACGTTCTGGGGTGACCTCATGTCCCGAATGGCTTGTATTTTGACTGGGTTGGCTTCAATTCCTCTCTCCGAGACGATGAAGCCGAGGAACTTTCCCGAGGCTACTCCGAATGCACATTTTACTGGGTTCAGCTTCATGCCGTACCGTCTCAGCACCTGGAACGCCTCTTCCAAGTCTTGGATGTGTCTTTCAGCCTTCAGGATTTTTGCGAGCATATCGTCCACATATACTTCCATGGTTATGAAGGATGTTTTCGGGACATCGGCCTAGGACATTTTGATTTGGTTGTACCCCGAGTATGCATCCATGAAACTCAGCGCCTCGTATCCCGTCGTGGCATTGATAAGGAGGTCTATCTTCGGCAAGGGGTATGCGTCCTTCGGGTAGGCCTTATTCAGGTCGGTGAAGTCGATGCAGATCCTCCACCTTCCGTTTTCCTTCGGGACCATTACCACGTTAGATATCCACTCCGGGTACTGAATCTTGCGGATGAACTGGGCCTTCAGTAGCTTCTCCACTTCCTCGTCTATTTTCTTCTGTCTTTCGGGGGAAAAAGTCCTCTTCTTCTGCTGCACCGACTTCTTCATTGGGCTAACATTCAGATGATGTTCTATCACCTCTCGATCTATCCCGGGCATGTCCGAAGCTAACCAGGCGAAGACGTCAGCGTTGTTCCATAGGAATGAGATGAGTCTTTCTCGCTGCAACCTTGGCATGGTAGCCCCAATCTGAAATTGTCGAGTGTCATCCCCTTCTTCGGCTTCAACTTGCACCAAATCTTCGGCCGGCTCCCCCCGTTGATAACTGGCATCATCGCGTAGGTCCTCTATCGGGAGTGCCTCACCCGCCTTTTCTTTTCCCCATAGAGTAGTGGCGTAACACCTCTGGGATGCCTCCTGATCGCCCTGACACTCCCCGACACCATTCTTGGTCGGGAATTTCATCTTGAGATGGGGAGTGGAGACGACAGCCTTTAATAGGTTCAATCCGACCCTTCCTAGTATGACATTGTATGCCGATGTAATGCCCACCACCAGGAAGTTGATCATGACCGTCGCCTGACGATCTCCGGTGCCAGCTCTTACCGGCAACTCAATCGACCCTTCCACCTTCACCGGGACGTCGGAGAATCCCTGTAACGGGTGTTCGACCTTCTTTAACTTTCCCTCGTCTAGGCCCATCTTCCGGAAAGCTTCAAGGAACAGGATATCAGCTGAACTGCCGTTATCCACTAAGATCCTCTTCACTTTGCAATCCGCTATGGTTATGGTGATAACCAAGGGATCGTCATGCGGGGTTTGTACCCCTTCCAGATCATCATCTGAGAAGGAGATAACCGTCCCCGTCTTCGCCTTCTTGTTCGGCCATTCTGCCATATGTACGCTTCTTGCGTAGGCCTTCGCCTTCCGGGCAGAGACTGAACTCTCTCCAACGGCTGGGCCTCCACAGATGGTCGCTATAACTCTAGTTGGGCTCTTATTCTCATCTCGGGGGCGACGTTCAGCTTCCTCGGGTGTCTGGTTCCTTCGCCGTTCCTGATTGCCTCTGCTGGCGAGCCCCCCTCTCTCATAGCGACCTCTGCCATCTCTCCGACGGTTATCCCTCCGGCCATTGCCGTCTGGGGCCACCTCCTTTTCCCGATCTACAAATCGGCCTAGGTATCCCCTTCGGATCATTCCTTCTATCTCCCCCTTGAGATGCCAACAGTCCTCGGTATCATGACCATGGTCTCTGTGGAAGTGGCAATATCTGTCCACATTGCGTCTCTCAGGGTGTCGCCCCATCTTTCCTGGCCACTTCATGGCTCTGGCATCCGGGGAATCTTTTATCTGCATTAGTACCTCTGTTCACCTTCGATTCAGGGGTGCGTACTTCTCAAACTTCCTTGGTGGACTGGGGGCCCGACTGTGTTCGGAATTTCGTCTTTTACCTTCTTCAGAGGGTTTGTCGTCAACCCTTGAGAGCCTCTTTCTCGCCGCCTTCCTTTTCGGCTTCTTCATCGGCCTAGAGGGTTTCTTCCATCTGGATGTACTTATCGCATCGTGCCCTCAGCTCGGTCAGATTCCTAGGTGTGTGCTTCGCTAGGGACCTCTTCAACTCCTTGTACTTGACACCTCCTAACAGGGTTGTGAACTCCTCCTTCAAGTCTAGGCCTCTGATTGTGATCTTCTCTTGTTGGAATCGCTTCATGTAGTTCCGCAGCGATTTCCCTTCTTGTTGCTTGACGTTGGTCAGGTTCAACGTCGTCTTCTGAAGAGGCTGGCTACTAGAGAATCCCTTCACGAAGAAGTAGCTCAGGTCGCTGAAGCTGTGGATCGATTTCGTTGGCAGTCGGTTGTACCATAGCCTCGCCGCTCCTCTGAACGTCAATGGAAGGGCACGACACATGATGTTTTTCGAGACCCGATGGAATTGCATGGTGACCTTAAAGCCTTCCAGGTGATCGACGGGGTCCCCTGACCCGTCATACGTGTCATACTTGGGTAGACGAAAGCCGATCGGGAGTGGGTCCCTCATGACCTCGTCAGCTAGGGCCGTGTCATTGGTGAGGTCCGGCTCGCGGTTTCCCGTCTGGTTTTCTGCCACCTTCCTGATCTCATCCTTCAGGTCTAGGATCATCCGCTTTAATCCCGAGTCCTCGGGCCTCTGTTTGTCTCCTTGGTGCGAATCCCCATGGGGGTCTATGGCGGCGCGTTGCGTCCTACCTCGGGGCGCGGGACTCTCCCTCGCTCGGTTTCGAGGGTTACGATCGGCCCTTGTCGATCCTGTACTGCTCCGGTCTTCATCTCGAGCTCTCTCAAACTGGACGTGGGGACCTGGGGGTGCTCCGCCGGTCTTATGAGAGACAGATTTGGAGACCTCCCTCATAGTCTCGGCCATCCGGTTATATTTGTCCTAGAGGTCTTCGAATTGCTGCCTCATCACGTACTCCTGGGCTGCAGGAGGCTGATGATCACTACCTTCACGTACTGAATATCCAGCCGAACGCTGGTACCTGACGGACACTTCCCGGTCGTCATTGCCCCTTTCTTGTCCTATCTCCGCCGAGGGAGGAAGCTCCCCTGAAGGTTCTTCCCCCATGTCCATGTTGGACATCGCTCTTGTCCTCTTGCGGTTGTAGGTTCTCCCCACCATTACCGTCGTTCCCACAGATGGCGCCAATCTGTTGCTGCCAAAAAACCCCGCTAGTTGGTCCTGCACAAGCATAGACGGCAAAGGCCCGGAGCTTTGTCCGGGGTTAGTCCTCCGACGCTCAAGTTAGGGTCGGCCGCACAGTTTTCAGTAAGGGAGTAATGGTGAGGGTCTGAGAGCTTACCTTCTTCCTTCCTCTCGGCCTCCTTATATCCTTCTTCGGGGCTAGGGTTTCTTTTTTGTCTTTTCCTCTGTCCTTCTCCCATACGACCATCCTTCTTGTGGGGAATATTCTCCTCATGCAAACGACGTGATCGAGCGTGATTGAATTCTTGGAATCTTTATCTGGTGGAGGACACGTGTCTCAGGGGCGACACGTGTCATTTACCCACCGAGAGATCAATTTTGGCTGTATCAGTGCTATAAGAACAAATTTAAGTTACAAGTTCCTCATGTATATACTAGCAAATCCAAAGAGAAATTTCCAAGCCTCTGTCTAATTTTTTTCTTATCACTAGGCATGGGAACTTTTAAAACAGATTATTTTTTAGGCATATATTTTGATACGGTATTATTTTTTTAAAATAGGCATTATGTAAGCTGGTGGCTGCAACCTGCGTTTTGATTGTCCCTGAGGTCTGCATCCGAATGATAACATCTTTGAGGATACATGTTGGAGCTTAGGAGAGAATCAAGTCAATTTCCTTGGAATGGGTGGACTCTGCAAATCGGTAAGGCCATACAAATTAAATATACCTATCTTTGATATAGGAATCGTCTTGGGATCTGAATCATGGTTTATGATATTAGTTAGTTATTTTATATTTCTAGACATCATTGTCTAACAGAGTTCAGAAATGGGAACCATGGTTTATAATATTGGAATCGTCTTGGGATCGAGCAGGGCCAATGCTGATATAATTCCGATCTAGATCGGTTTATGTTGGCCAAAAATACCCCCTAGTTTAAAGAAATCTTTTTCTTTTTCTTTTTCTTTTTTTATTTTTATTTTTTTTTATTTTTATAATCTTCTTACCCTTCGTTTGTACCAATATAGTGATACGGTATTGGCCAAAATTCAGGATCGGACAAAGCCGATACCAACCAATTCATGCTGATTCAATCCAATTAGATTCCTCAAACCGTGATCTAAATGTATCTGCAACATATGAAACAAATGAAACACGGTAATTACTTTCCTTTATTATTATGTGCAGAATTTATGTCTACACTCCATACTTTAAATCATTAGATTTAAGGCACAATTACCTCATCTTCCCTGCATAAGTTAGCTAACGTACTTTTCAATTCTTCTAGTTTGGACCCTATATCCATTCTTTGCTCACTACCCGATATTTATGTATGTTGTTGTTTACATTCACGTAATTACATTCATTCATGTAGCTGAAGGACATCTGAGTCTCAGTTTTCAGTCTTGCGATGGAGCTGCTGAAAAAAGATCCCAGCAAGTCGTTTAGTGTTGTTTCCATAACAGGTATGGGTGGATTGGGTAAAACCACCCTTGTTAAAAAAAATACGGAAGATTTGATTTGAAAAGGCACTGTAAAGCCTGGGTGCATTTGTCCAAAAGATATAAAATGAAAGGCATTTTGTTGAACATCATCAAACAAGTCGAATCACTTGAGGTAAAAGAAAAAGTAAACCTAGGGCCCAGAGGCTCCCGGTTTGTACGTGGCGCGGGGTCATGTACGAGCCCAGGGGCTATTCAGTCGGTCTAAAGTTGAATACCCCTCTTGTCTCGAAAAAAAAAAAACGTGAACCTATCGACAATGGATGTTGAAGGTTTGGTTCTAGGGCTTTCTCATTCTCTAGAAGGAAGGAACTATCTGTAATATTTTTATTTTTAATTCCATTTTACTGAAGAAAAATAATATTTATTACAGATGAATCGTTCTCTCTATTAAATTATATCTTGACTCTATTTAATTAGATTTCCTAGTTCCTTTGGCACTCCATTTTTTAATTTTTTATGGTATAAAGAACAAAATCCTCAAATGAAGGTCTTTCTAAAGAATCAACAATATCAAACTTTAATTGAAATTAGAAGCTAATGCATTAATTTTAGATGCTCAACTTTCAATTTCATGATTTTTCTAAAAACAAAGCAGTCCTCTAAGACCTTCGTTATTTTGAACTAGGTTAGATGGTTTCTTATTTCAACAATAAAAATCTTCTATATATTCAAGTTTATATTTAAATGCATCAACTAATGATGGCGACATAAAAGTCATTAATTTCCAACATCTATATTCCAACGGCTCTTTCCCCTCCCCTATATATATATATATATATATATCTTTTGGCTGGAGAGAGAGAGAGAGAATTTGAGTCCAATGTAACCATTTGTGGTGAATGAGTCCCACTCTTACGCTGAGTGAGTTTTGAGTTTGAGGTCCTCTTGTGGTTGAGTTATTCCAACACTTGGGTCAAGTGTGCCCTAACCGACCACAGAGTTAAATGGTCTAATTTGACCCTTGAGTTAAGTGGTCCTCTTTGACCCCTGTTATGTTGTACTTGGTTTCTTATTTCGGAAATAAAACTCTTCTATATTTTCAAGTTTATTTTTGAGCTGCATCAACTTGGTCTCTAATTTCGGAAATAAAACTCTTCCATCTCAAGTTTATTTTTTAGTTCTTTTAAAGTGTGGGAGAATGATGCAAATCCTAATGATGAATATTTAATGTCCACCCACTCCACTTTCTCCCATGCACTCTTTCCAAGACGTTTCTAATGACTATATTCCAACACCTACATTCCAACAGCTCTATTCCAACGGCTATAAGTCAATGTCTCCCATCCAACAGCTAGTTCTTTCTTTCCCCAAGGAAGAAGAAGAAGAAAATTTTGAGTCCAATGTAACCTCTTGTGGTGAGTGAGTCCCATTTTGGACGGTCGTGGTTTGGGTCGTGGACCAGGGAGCAGGTTTCTTTTTAAGCCGAACCATTATACCTTTGGCTTAAAAAGAAACCTACTCCCTGGTCCACGGCCCAAACCACGGCCGTCCAAACTATCAAGAAATTAGTCAAAGAGATTCCCTGTCTATTTATTCCTAACCCTGAGGCTTTCAAGATTATTGAGACTGATGCCTCAGATATAGGATACGTCAGAATCCTCAAACAAAGACTTATGAATGACAACGAAAAACAATTAGTCCAATTTACTTCTGGTATCTGGAACTCCGCTCAAAAGAATTACAGTACCATAAAAAAAGTAATCTTATCAATTGTTCTTTGCATACAAAAATTTCAAAATGCATTATTAAATAAACCATTTTTAGTACGTGTTGATTGTAGCGCAGCTAAATATGTTTTACAAAATGATGTTTCAAATCTTGCATCAAAACAAATTTTTGCCCGATGGCAAGCTTTATTATCAATTTTTGAATTTCAAATAGAATATATTAAAGGAGAATCCAATTTTGTCCCTGACTTTCTTACCCGTGAATTCCTACAGGGCAAAACTCTTCAAATCAACCTTATCAGGATGGCTCCCCCTAAGGAGTCCACCTCCTCAAATTCTATTGTCAAAACCAAATCAAGCTATGGTGCCTCCGCAGCCTCTGCTGCACCATCCAACCAAATAGTTACTCGAAGCCAATCCCAGTTGGCCTCTGCAAATAAGCCCTATTCCCATGCTGTGGCCATTTCCTCAGCCATTGGTCCCCTCCAAACCACAAACAAGGTTAGTTCTAGCCTACAACTACTCAAGCCAAACCTCTCCAAACAGCCCAAGGTTCTAAACTTAAAAGCCAATACCAAAAAAAACCATGCAAAGAAGACCTCTTCACCATTGAAGAACCCCAGTTCAAATATGCCGACTCTCCTATCATGATGGCACAACAAATTTTCTACAAAGGATGGCATCATCATTCCACCTCTCCTTCAAAAAATCAAGAGTTCTACGAATATATCCTTGTAGAAACTGACTCTATCAGATTCAAACTCAACTATGACAAAAATGACCAAACATTGGTTACACACACAACTGTAACCATATGCAAAATTCTCACACTCCAAGATTGGGGCAGTCATCCCCTTAATACAAGAAGTTTTTCAAATACCTTTACCCCACAAACTTTTACATACTTCGATTACCAGGATGCCTGGTTCAAAGCCTTCTGCTTTCAAAACAGAATTAACCACCACTCTTAGTTCTTCTGTTTTGAGTACAGATTCAATAATCAAACTCCCCTCTGGTTCCCTAAATGGTGGGATCAATATGGTCCTATGATTGACATCCTCCCACCACAAATACAAGATTCCTTTCAAATATTTTGTCAAAATACAACCCTCCAACCTCACCAACCTGACCTTCTCTGGTTCTTTCTCCACTGCCGATTGGCATGGATACTTTCCTGGGAATATCAAATTTATGATTACCAGTCACCTGACTGGATTGCCCAGTTCTTTGCCGGACTTTCAACGTCAAATGATGGGATAACTGTGACGTCTCTAAATGTGAAAGGGTGTCCCTCATCAAAAGCCTCACATGTCTCAAACCTGTTCCAACACTTCAAAGTACTTCAAAATCAAGTATCAAAAGTGAGAAGGAAGCCCTCCTTGCCCAACTGGCTGAACTCGGTTCCGATTCAGACAAAGAAGGTTCTAGCGATGGTGCCTACAGTCTCAACTCCCTCAAAGGATCCATACCAGTCCATGAACAATGCTATGATCAAGATCCATATGAAGATGACCCTGACTTTGAGCTTTCTAGCTCCAAGGCATCTTCCTCCAGCAAATTCAAAGAAGTAACCTCCCGAAGATCTCGTAGGGCTACAAAATCAAAGTCTTCATCTACCAAACCATAGTTTGGTCCTTAACGTCTGCTAGGACGGTTATAAACTAGCCGACTGGTGCAGTCGTAAAAACCACACCTAGTCAATTAACCTCGGACGACCTGTTAAGGAAAGGAGGTACTGTTACTGTCCCAGGTTAAAGGACAGTCCGGCCATTATCCAGCTTAAACAAATAGGATATAAACCCCTTGATCAAACCAATACAGAGAATAGTGTCTCTGACACGTGGAATGCCGTGGTAAGATCATAGAAGATTCTAAATCATTTGTCGACAGCAACTCCAAGCAAAGATTCCAAATCATTTGTCGACAGCAACTCCAACTTTCGGTGCCAACAGTTCCTCAACTGTCGGCAATAATTGTTCACTCCAAAATACAAATTCAAGTGCACAGTTCCAAATAGTGACAAATGAAATGTCAAATAGTACTTAATTTGGTACAGTACCAAATGAAATCCAAATGTTCTCCAAACCCACATGTAATTCAAATGAACCTCCTTGCATTATAAAAGGAGCATCACCCCATTACCCAAAACCACTTGAAAAAATACTCCAACTTGAAAACTTAGAACTTAGAGAGAGAAGCTCCGAAGCAAGCTTTGTCCTCACAAGTTCTTCCAAGATCTCCAACTGATCCACCGGACCTCCAAGTGCTCCGACGATCTTCAACAGCAGGTTCCGATCATCTCAAGTCTGATCGTCTCTCCAAAGGTTAGCCACCTGCAGCTCAAAGACTTCTAAGACCAAATATCCTTCTTCTTCTCAAATCCTCTAACCTAAACCTACCCAAAGACTCAAGAACTCTGGATCAAAATCTCCAAATATTGTATACTTTATTTTCAAATATATTATTTTTGATTGCATTATTAATTTTCTGCATCTGCATATAGTAGCTTCTTGTTCTATCTTCACAGAGAAGCCTACAGTAGTGCCTCTCGACTGTGAAAAATAGATCCGGTCAAGCAGCTTTTTATTTTCTGCAATTCCGTATCTTTTATTTTGAGTTTATAGTCTTATTCTTTCTTTGTTTATTTTAATTTCAGCACAAATTAGTTCTAAGTAAGGTATTGCACCTATCTTAGTGTAAGTCTCCTTGCTGGATCGGAGTAAGGTATTGCACCTATGTCATCCTGATTGCCATACAGAACCAGGAGATCTCTATTTCCCTGGATTTTGGTATATCTCGATCCTATAATCTGTCCAACCGCGTGCCCGAAGGACTTCTCCTAAGCGACAAACTCTTTACCTTGAAACTGATTGTATTCAGGGTCAAATTGTTTATCCAAAACTTTGTCGTTGGGAAGATATTGCTTTCCCTGAGGAATGGCAGCTGCAAATGACTGCAATTCCCCCTCAGGTTTCTAACACTAGTATCCGTTCTATATCTCAAGATTCTGACGGACTAGTTTCCATACGGTTTAACCGACAAATAACCCCTCCTGTTTACCAAAGTTCCAGAAGGTCATGCTCTGATGCATCGACTTCTTCTGACATAAACAGATGGTTCTCTCAAACTAGAACTACTCCTCCTATCCCAAACCTTGCCGGAGTACAAACCAATCAAAATATTACCCAGGGAACTTACGAAACTACCTTCCCTTAATCTACCTCATCTGAGGTTCCTGACCAACAATCTCCCACGCAATCTGAGGTTGCTGCTCCACCGCATCATAATCCAAAAAATCCTAGAGTACGCATGATTCAAACAACCACAGAGTACCAAATTGACAAAATCTTACTTAGAACCAATTTTGAGTCACCTAAAAACAAACAAAAACGTGACTGGTTCTTACAAACTTTCAATATTGAACAAATTGGTATAATTTTATGACAAATCTTAAAACAAATGTTTTCTTTTTTATATATTTTGATATTTATGCTCAGGATAATCATATCCACTATCCCTGGCATAATCAAGTATGTACCCAAATAGCTTCCCACAAATCTTGGACCCTATGCGCCGGTCCAACCACTTCTACTATCCATCCCCCGGTGGAAAGCATCAAACATAACTACAAAAATGATGAAATAACTGCTTCCCCGTTCAAAATTGCTGAAACAAATGATCCAAACAGAAGACAAATTGAACAATTAAACTTTACAAACTTAAGTCTCCAAACCATAGGTAATCAACTATCCAGAGTTGAGAACCTAGTCCAACCTAAACCCATAGCTTCTTCAGCTCCGGTTCCAACTACTGTTCCTTTATTCAAACCTTATAATATTCCCCAAAAACAACAACTCGCTCTTAACAAATCATTTGTTTTAGACCAAATTAATCAACGACTTACCATTCTAAATGCTGCTGAAGAACATTTAGAAACTAATAACCTACAAACACCTATCCAAAATCAACCTTCAGCTGAACCTTCGGCTGAATCAAATAATAGAGGTGTTCGCATCATTATAGGTTGTTCTTTGGACTCTTCCTCGAGTTCTGAAGAAGAAGACTTTCCCCAAATTAACCAAATTGGTCAAAGTTCAACCCAACATCCGGTCTTCCCTGACCTCCAAATTGAAGCTAGAGGAACTGCTCCTCAGGCTTCCTACCAAAGTGGTATCATCTATGAATGGAACATAGATGGTTTGTCCGAACATAATCTCATGAACAAACTTCAAGAAATGACTATGGTTAGCAACGCACATCGTATCAAAAATACACCTGATAGTGCTGTAGCTACCCTGCTTGTTTCTGGCTTTACTGGCCAACTCAAAGGTTGGTGGGATTATGTCCTGACTGACATCCAAAAAACTGAAATTTTAATGGCTGTCCAAATAACACCCAAAGGAACTCCCCTTCTTGATGCTGAAGGAATTCCTATTGAAGATGCTATTAATACTCTTATTTTCAGCATAGCAAATTACTTTTTAGGAAACCCTTCTCGTCTCAAAGATAGAACAACCAAACAATTATCAAATCTTCGATGTAAGAAATTACATGATTTCAAATGGTACAAAGACACTTTCTTAACCAAAGTCTTAACCAGACTTGACGCAAACCTTCCCTGTTGGAAAGAAAAATTCCTTACAGGATTGCCAACTTTGTTTTTTGAAAAAATCAAACAACGCCTTAGGAAAGAAAATGATGGGATCATTCCCTATGATCAAATGTCCTATGGCCAAATCATTAGTTTAATCCATGAAGAGGGCCTCGCCCTTTGTACTGATATTAGATTAAAGAAACAAATCCATAAGGAAAACAAATTTTACAAACGAGAATTAGGAGGATTCTGCGAACAGTTTGGTTTTCCTCCCCTTAGACCTCCAACAAAACATAAACACAAGTCTTCTCGCAAATATTATAAAAATTTTCACAAATCCAAAAAGTATGTGTCTCACAGACCATTCACAACCCCTGAGTTTTATCATAAAACTCCTCCAAAACCAAAGTATAACAAATACAGAAAGCCTTTCAAGGCACCTAAAATTTTTAAAGATCCAAAAGCTGACAAATCTTCCCAAGGATGTTTTCGATGTGGCAAACCTGGCCATATCGCCAAACTTTGTAGAGTCTCAAATAAAATTAATTCTTTACAAATATCCGAGCAAGATAAAATACAAATCCTTGCCCTTTTTCAAGAAACTTCTTCATCCTCTTCTGAAGATGAAAATTACAAACTTAATCAAATTCAAGCTTCTGAGCACACTCCTTCTAGCACATCCAATAATGAGAATTTCCAAGCTTGTGCTTGTGATTCTTGTATTATTGGTCTTAGTTGTGAAGACTGTGTTCCTAAATCTGTCTGGATGCTCCGTGCATCACCAAATTCAAATATTTTCGATTACATCGATAGTTTGGCAGACCCTGAACCAAAGAAGGCCTGCCTCGAACACCTCAGAAACAATGTTTCTACCCAAAATTCTCCTCAACCTTACAATCTCCACCAAATAATGCAAAAATTCGATAAGATATCAAAACCCCTTATTCCTGACCATTCTGGTTGAATCAAATCTCTTGAAACTACCACTGCATCTTTACAGTATGAGATAAAACAAATTAAACAAAAAATAGCCTTCTTAAACCGACAACAAAACCAACAAGCTTCAACTTCAAACAACGAACCATTAATAAATCCTTTTGCAAATCAAGAACTTATTGAACCAAACCCTACAATCCCTGGTTTTGTGGCTACCATAACTTGTCAAAATTGGTATGTTCGCATAACCTTAGTTGTTATTGGCTTCGAGTAACTATTTGGTTGGATGGTGCAGCAGAGGCTGCGGAGGCACCATAGCTTGATTTGGTTTTGACAATAGAATTTGAGGAGGTGGACTCCTTATGGGGAGCCATCCTGATAAGGTTGATTTGAAGAGTTTGGCCCTGTAGGAATTCACGGGTAAGAAAGTCAGGGACAGAATTGCATTCTCCTTTAATATATTCTATTTGAAATTCAAAAATTGATAATAAAGCTTGCCGTTGGGCAAAAATTTGTTTTGATGCAAGATTTGAAACATCATTTTGTAAAACATATTTAGCTGCGCTACAATCAACACGTACTAAAAATGGTTTATTTAATAATGCATTTTGAAATTTTTGTATGCAAAGAACAATTGATAAGATTTCTTTTTTGATGGCACTGTAATTCTTTTGAGCGGAGTTCCAGATACCAGAAGTGAATTGGACTAATTGTTCTTCGTTGTCATTCATAAGTCTTTGTTTGAGGATTCCGACGTAATATGCAAAATTCTCACACTCCAAGATTGGGGCAGTCATCCCCTTAATACAAGAAGTTTTTCAAATAAAAAGAAATCTGCAAAGAAGTAAACCGAATCCACCACTACCGTGGCTTTGATACCAGATTACAGGATCGAGATACTTTGGTACAGTACCAAATGAAATCCAAATGTTCTCCAAACCCACATGTAACTCAAATGAGCCTCCTTGCATTATAAAAGGAGTATCACCCCATTACCCAAACCACTTGAAAAAAATACTCCAACTTGTAAACTTAGAACTTAGAGAGAGAAGCTCCGAAGCAAGCTTTGTCCTCACAAGTTCTTCCAAGATCTCCAACTGATCCACCGGACCTCCAAGTGCTCCGACGATCTTCAACAGCAGGTTCCAATTATCTCAAGTCTGATCGTCTCTCCAAAGGTTAGCCACCTGCAGCTCAAAGACTTCTAAGACCAAATATCCTTCTTCTTCTCAAATCCTCTAACCTAAACCTACCCAAAGACTCAAGAACTCTGGATCAAAATCTCCAAATATTGTACACTTTATTTTCAAATATATTACTTTTGATTGCATTATTAATTTTCTGCATCTGCATATAGTAGCTTCTTGTTCTATCTTCACAGAGAAGCCTACAGTAGTGCCTCTTGACTGTGAAAAATAGATCCGGTCAAGCAGCTTTTTATTTTCTGCAATTCCGTATCTTTTATTTTGAGTTTATGGTCTTATTCTTTCTTTGTTTATTTTAATTTTAGCACAAATTAGTTCTAAGTAAGGTATTGCACCTATCTTAGTGTAAGTCTCCTTGTTGGATTGGAGTAAGGTATTGCACCTATCTCGTCCTGATTGCCATACAGAACTAGGAGATCTCTATTTCCCTGGATTTTGGTTTATCTCGATCCTGTAATCTGATAAAATGTTCTTAAGTGTTTGAAGTGTTGTTCAACAGAATTTGAGAAAACCAGGACATCATCAATATAGACAATGGTAAATTGCCCATAGGAGTTAAAAATGTCATTCATGATCTTTTGAAATTCACTAGGGGCATTTTTTAGGCCAAATGGCATGACGTTCCATTCATACAGGCCGAAGGGAGTTGTGAAGGCGGTTTTGTAATGATCTTTTTCTTGGATCTGGATCTGCCAGAAACCAGACTTCATATCGAATTTGGAGAAAATTTTTGCTTGATAAATTCTTTGTAGAAGGTCTTTTTGGTTTGGGATTGGATATCTGACCCATTGGAGGGCATCATTTAAGGGTTTGTAATTAATGACTAACCTGGGAGTACCTCTTTCTATTTCGGCAGCCTTATTGACGTAAAAGGTTGTACAACTCCAAGGAGAGGTATGAGCTTTTTAGCCAAGAGATCATTAATCTCTTCTTTGCAAGTCTCAAGGAGAGTTTGATTCATTTGGGCCGGTCGTGCTTTAGTTGGGATTTGGAGGTCTGAAAATCCAGAAGCATAAGGCAGGGAAACCATATGCTGTTTATGGTGCCAAAAGGCATCAGGAAAATCAGAACAAAGATTGGATTCGAATTTTGTCTTGATTTGATTAATTTGATGAATAGTTTTGGGATTTTTAAGATGGTCAGAGATTCTTTCATGGAGAAGCTCTGTTTTGAGAAAGTTTAATTGTTTAATTTTGTTAACGTTTTGGTTGTCAGGATTTTGGGCTTGTAAAAATGGGAAGACAATCTTTTGTCCTTGGAATTTTGTGGAAATCCCATCTTGGGTTATTTTAAAAGGTTTGATTTTTTCTAAAAAAGGCTGACCAAGGATTATGGTTTGGTCAAGGTCTTTTGCGAGGATGAAGGTTTGGGGAAGGCAGAGGCCTTGGTTACAGACATGGGTATTTGAAAGTTTGTATTGGACATTCAACCTAGATCCATTAGCCGTGTTAAGGCATTGGGTGGTTCTTTCATAAAACTGGGTTGGAATAGCACCTTCATTGATACAATTGGCATTTGCACCAGAATCAACTAAGGCAATGGCCGAAAATTTGAATGAGGCATTAACAACTAAGGTTATGCGAACATACCAATTTTGACAAGTTATGCCTTCTCGGTGAAGAGGTTTGATGGCCACTTGGACTAAACCAATGTGGACATAATTAAATTTGTGGTCTTTGTATAATTCTTGTAAGGTGTTTGGATCAAAAAGTTGAATTTCTTGTGTTTGGGGGGTGAAATTAATGGTTTGTTCTACGGTCTTAACTGTTTCGAGGCCGAACCAGTCACGATCATAGATATCATTTCTTGAGATTTTTGGCATATTCCAGCTTTGAAGTTGTCAGTCTATTCTTGTGGTTTGTTCATCGTAATTGAGCACATTAGAACTTGTGCTCGCCTCACTTGCCGATCTCATCGACATGGAGCGGGGTAGACGATTCATAATTTGAGAATTCTTAATCTTGGGGTAATCTCCTAGATCTAAGTTTTAAGATGGTATTTCCAACATAACTTGGGCACAATCGTGGTCTTACACTCTTCTGCCACTCCTCCCAAGAGTCCAAAGGCATATACCGCGTCGAAAAACTTAATAAATACATATATATATATATATATAGTGTCAAGATATGCGCCCCACACCACTGTTCACATTAACAGTGTCATGTGAACAGTAACTACGGGTATGTTCACATGAACAATATCATGCTTCAATCTACATCAACTCTCCCCTACTTAAAAGAAACTCAATCTCGAGTTTTAGACATTCGAACAATCACCTTGGTGTGATGAAGGTGAAGCTTCAGTCCATAACATAACTCCGGCAACTCTTGGAAGCATGGAATGTAATATTTGAGGCGGGGAGTCCTCTTTGAAGAACTTTGGTGGCATGATGAACTCTATGTGCTCAACCTCTGAATCAATAGCAGCCGTGAACGTCATATACTCAAAGTCTAGGTATTTGGGAACTTGCTCATCAAAGACTTAAGATACATACTCCACTCTTCAAGGACAGTATCATGCATGTTGATGATTTCTTGTGAAGTATTCTTGACTGCTACCTCATCTATCACCACTTCAGTCATATCTACTTTGATGTCCTCAACATAGACCTTTTATGGGAGGATATCTACTTGTTGCTTTCCATCTTCAAAACCTTAGTTGTCAAAGCATCGCATAGCAAGCGGCTTTGTCTGGATTAGGGCCTTGGTCGCATAGGCGACACCTTGGCACCTTGTTTGTGCCGCCTTAATTTTTAAACTTGAAAAAATTGAAGGTAAAATAATCTCAGCCAGATAGTTATTCATATTGGCCCCAAACCACTGTTCATGCAAACAGTCTCACATGAACATGCTATACCTCTAACTTAAGCTAGTTAATTTCCCTTGATCATTTAATGATACTGATGACCATGAGCATGGGTTTCTTCCTTCACCATTGAAAGAAAATTTAGTTGTTCAATAGAGAATCTATTTACCCATATTTACACATGGCTAACAAGCAACACCTCCTCCAACTCAACCTATCCAACTAAATAGAGTTAGCCACATGGATTCTCATTTGCACCTATTTCAAATAGGGGGAAAAAAGCACATGATATGAGATAGTGGGAATCTTTTATACAGAGTAAGGGGTGGAAGCCTCAATTATCATCTATGATTAAAAAACTGAAAATTCAATCATCATCAAATCTGGCCTAAATATCCCTAAAAACAGGGAAAAATAAAATAGACTGCAACACATGGGCATGTGCTGCAGTCAGGGAAAATAGTACTCCTCTACTTAATTCCTAATTCATACACTCCTAATCCTGTCCCAGTCATTGATCTGTAAATTCTAAGTTTTTTATGCTATTATATGATGCAAATTGTTCCATGATCAGCCATCATAATCATAAATTTTTAAACCATTCAATCTCTGGAACTGCAGCACAAATAATGGATCAATTTAATTTCTAATTCAAGCTCTAATATGTTACTCACCGTTGTATTATATGAATTAGTTCTGGATATGGGTATTGAATTCATTCTGAAATTTGGGAAAGCATTAAACGGCCACTTCTGTGGATTCCTCTCATATACCACACTGCTCATAGGTGTAAAGAAAGATTTAAAAAAAAAAAAGAAGCAAGAATACTCATCCAAACATAATAAGAAACACTACATTGATCATGGTAAGAGACAGGAACTCCACCATTTCCGTGGATTCCTCTCTTATGCTGATTTAATAGTAAGAAATAGATCAAAATACAAGAAAAATCGTAATAAAGAGAAGTGAGAGAGGAAAATAGCGTACCTGACTTAGGGTTTCAGCTTTTGGGAAGAAAGATGATCGAGTTTCTTCTGTTCTTGACAACGGTTGCTCTCACTTCATGGGAAACCACGGAGTGAAGGAGGAAAGGTTGCACTGTTAGATCTTCGATTTTGAAAAAGCTCGGTTGAAATATGACTGGATTTAATGATAAGGAAAAGATCTAAATACAAGAAAAATCATAATAAAGAGAAGTGAGAGAGGGAAATAGCGTACCTGAGTTCGGGTTTCAGCTTTTGGAAAGGAAGATGATCGAGTTTCTTGGAGATTTACAACGGTTGCTCTCACTTCGTGGGAAACCAGGGAGTGAAGGTGGAAAGGTTGCAATCTTCGATTTTGAAAAACTCGGTTGAAATATGAGATTTAATGGTAAGGAATAGATCAAAATACAAGAAAAATCATAATAAAGAGAAGTGGGAGAGGAAAATAGCGTACCTGACTTTGGGTTTCAGTTTTGGGAAGGAAGATGATCAAATTTCTTGGAGATTTACAACGGATGCTCACTTCGTGGGAAACCAGTGAGTGAAGGCGTGAAATATAATGACCCTGTTAGGTCTTCGATTTTGGAAAACCTCGGATGAAACATGACGAGCAGGTATGCGAGTATCGGCTTTGATTTTGGAAAAGTAGTATGCGAGCAGTGGCATTGATTTTCCCCTTCTTATAATTCCAGAGTCTGGTCGAAATATGGAAAAGCGCGGTTGGCCAAGTATTTCGCGGGAAGTTGAAATATGTGAGCAGTAGCGACAGAATATAATCCGTCCCTAAATATGGGACGGTTAAAATCTGTCTCAATTGCTACATAGGTAGGGACGTCTTTCTCCTTCGATTTAGAGATGAAAAACTATCCGTCATAATAGATATAAAACTCAATTCATAGCAAAATACGTGACCAATAGCGATGGAGTATAAACTGTCCCAATTCGTAATACTTGAGACAGAAAATAATCCGTCCCTAAATATGGGACGGTTAAAATCTGTCTCAATTGCTTCATAATTAGGGACAAATTTATTTTTGTCTTTAATTGTCCATTTAGAGATGGAAAAACTTTCTGTCTTAATAGATATAAAATTCAATCGCTGACGGGACAGAAAGATCTGTCTCAAAAATTGAGATGGTAAATTTTTTGTCCCAATTGTTAGATATATAGGGACAGCACAATAGCAACGGAAATAATCCGTCTCAAATATTGCGACGGTATAGTCTTTGTCTCAAATAATCAAAATTTAGCGACGAATTTATATATGTCTCGAATGATTAATTTAGGAGACAGAAAATATGTCCGTCTCTAAAAAAGTGTCGCAAATACCCCTTTTTCTTGTAGTGGGTTATGTATCATACAGATGTGGCTTACGTGGATAGGGCAGCTTGCGAGAGAATCTTTAGGTATGGAGGTTAGAAGACAACATAAGGGGAAACAAATTGCAAATACAGAGCAGACTTCGCGTAAGTCTAATCATATTGCTTTAGCCAAAAAGTGATTGAGGAAAGCCCTCTTTTGGAATAATAGAGGGATGAAGAAGGCAGCAACCAGGTTGGTCTTAGGAATTTTTTTGAGGGAGATTTCTCTAGAATTTTTGTGTATTGCAGAGCCTGAGGTGGAGGTGGTTGCCTTTCCAAAGATGTTTTTTAACAAGAGGGGGTTCGATTATGAGTTTATCCATAATGAGAGACCTGACAAAGTACCTAATCTTTGGGTAGTTTGGAGAAGAGGTGTTAGAAAGCCGGATATTTTATCAATTTTAGAGCAACATATTACTCTTGGCATTTCATGTTTACAGAAAAACAATGTTATTCCTGTGGTCCATGCGAAATGCTTTCATGCTGCGAGAGGGAGTTGTGGTCGCATTTAGTAGCATCGTATCCTGGTCCAAATGTGCCATGGATGGTTGTTGGTGATTTTAATGCTACACTCCAATCGCATGAAAAACGAGGTATGGGTGCTTTCAACATGGGATCAGCTGCGGATTTTGGTGCAATGGTGGATCTATTTTAATCCCAAGACATTCCAGAAAGAAAAAATTTACCTAGCATGATCATGTCGAAAGACACTCCCATGCCAGATTTCCTTGGATTACTTCGAGAGCAACCATCGGCATTAAGCTTCACACAAATTACAAGAGGATGACAGCAAAGATAAACTAATACCATTATCTCCCAAACTTAATAAATGATTTTCTATTTAATCCTATAAATTGCATATAAATCTCTTTACTAAAACAATATCACATAATAGATTATACAGCATGTAATCGTATTATTGTCAAACCCTAGTCAATCATACATGTCTTTTACTTTTTTTTTTTTTTTTACCCATCATCAGTATAATAGTGTACAATCGTACATGTCAATAAGGATTGTACACTATTATATTGATGATGGGTCCGATTTTCAGTATGTCCATCTCTTCCTGCATAAGACTTCCATTAATTTATAAGAATTTGCATTCACGAATTTCATCAAGGAAGAAAAGTCAATGTCTTATTTTATTACTTGTGATTATTTTGCATGGAAAAACAAATGGAGAAAACAAACGAATATCTGTGGGACTTGGGTGTTAAGTCGTCCCTTGTAATCTAAGGTTGGTAGAAAGTTTCCACATGACTAGGAGAAGGGGATTGTCTTCCATCATTGTCAAGAATGCATGGGATGGAGCTGATAAGAGATGTTGAGAGAGAAAACCAAAGTTTTTTTTCTAGGTTTTGACAATGGTTTGAATTTAAAATCAGAAAGGTTGACTGGTGGTAGGATGTGAGAGGAGATGATGAAAAAAGCGAAAGGGATGAAAAGAAAAAATATGATGAACTTTGAAGAAGAAAACATTACCTGATATGTTTGGTTTAGAGAGAGGTTTTTTCCTTGTTTTGACCAAAGAAGAATGTGAATCTTGATCTACTTATCAGAATCCAAATTGAATAAAGATCATTAACAAATTTCAAGTGGAGGTCCCGAAAGCACAAGGAAGAGAGGGTTTAGGAAGGTTAGTGAGTTAGTCCATCAAAGAAGAGAGAGAGAGACCATGGATGGGACCTGCGAGGAAATTCCATGGCTATGGACGTCCATGGCAGAAAAAGTAAAATGCATGAATGCCGACCAATATGTTATACCGAAATGGAAAAACAATAGAAAAGAAGTATGCATGAAATTGTCGACCAATTTATTACCTAAAATAAAAAGAAGAATACCAACCAAATGATTTAAGTTGAGCATTAGTGGTGTATTGGAAGATAGTTGGCAACTTCTATGTTTGGTTGGGCCTCTTGGGAAAAAAAAAAAAAAGAGTACAGGTTGTACACATAATTCACATGTCTCGACACTTTTTTAATTTTACAAAAAACGTGTCTCAATAATTCAAAGAGCAGAGGTTGATGTAGAGTTTATGCATGTTTCTTACAAAAGTTTTCTGATGATTGTGAGAAGCATTTAAAATGACATGGTCATATCACGTAAATGGTGTGGAGGGTCGAAGATGACTAATATAAAGACTTTTTATGTCTGTATATGTATACCAATCAAATTCAATTAAAGTTACATGTCACTATCTACTATCTGGGAGCATTAGCATCACATGCTTTCCCCTGAGTGCTTGCATGAAACTCTATTGAGTATATTGATTAAAATGATTGTGACAAAGCAATAGAGTACAAAAGAAATTCAAAAGCTCTTAATTAAAGCGGATCGCAATTAGGTAGACCCACAACTATGGACTGGGAGCATTACCATCACTTAAGGGTGTTAAACAATGAAGTTTAGGTTCAGTAGTACGATTTGGAAAATAACAATCCATATTCAAACTTACTCTTTACTAAGACAATTTTTGGTATGATTGCATGGTCTAATGGGCTTGAGCCTCAAGGAGCTGAATACATTGGCGATACATTTGATCACCCTCTATGCTCAGCCCATGCCGACATGATCTAAAGCTGGAATTTTACAGCATATCTCAACATCTGCCACCAGGTGTGTTTCATTTTCTAATTATTGTAATTCCTATTAAACTGTTTTATGTGTGAACCTATTGAAATTTTAACTGTTAATCTTGATTTTGTAGGAATACTATCTTGTTGATTCTGGATATACATACATGCCTAGATATATGGCTCCTTTTAGGAATATTCGATATCATCAACATGATTTTAAGCGCAGACAACCACGAGGTGCAGAGGAACTGTTCAATTTCACAAACTCATCTTTAAGAACCACTATTGAGCGGTCAATTGGCATCTTAAAGAAGCGTTCCCCCATTTTGAAGATGATGTCTTCACATGATTTTAAGACACAAGTTTTGATTGTGCTTGCTTGTGTGACCATACACAACTTTATTAGAAAGCAAACAACATCAGATTGGTTTTTTGAAATAGCAGTTTGATGATGAATGTGAAGACGAAGATAGCAATAGTGATAATGACGATGTCGTGAGTTTTACAAATGTGGTAGGTTGGACGCAACAGAAACAATGGGAAGCATATTGAAGACAAATTGCAGATCAGACTAGAGAAGCTTATCAAGATTGATAATTGAAAAAAAAAAATTTATATATATATATATATATTAGTATGGTGTTGTTAAAGCTTATTTCTAATGAACTTGTGTTTGTTATTTTTCATATAACTTTTGTATGACATTATCAACACCAAATTTTTGGAGTTGTACAATACTAAGACACATGAGGACTCTTTCTTGCATTTGGTTACCATGTGTTTGGAACATGTAAAATCCATTTAAGGTTTTTCATATGTATGAGACCCGTTCGGTTCAAGCAACCAATCCATCTTAATCAATTACAATGATACCAATAATGTGATGGTTTTCCTTTTCCAATTGTGATACATATGATCACCCATCTATATGATTTGACACAAGGTTCTTTCTGTAGTGACAAATATTTTTATGGTATTCCATGATGTGTTTGTATAAATTCTAAGAGAAGTGGGAGTGGGTGTTAGGGAATGAGGAAGGGCAAGAATCTTTCATTCCATTCAAATATACTATAGATTAAAAAAAAATTAGGGTTATATAATATATGGGCAAGAGAACCCTGTCTGCTTGAGCGGCCACTACGTCAGCGATCAGCGCGTAGGTTGTGAGGCCATACAAAGGCATTTGAGCGGGGAGTAGCACCGTCTTTTGCAGCAACCTATGTCTTGATGTAGATACACGCAAATAGATAGGGTAGGGTCCTTTTCACTATAATATATTCTATATAAATAAGTGTACCAAACATATCTCTTATATAGAATCTATTATATAAATAATAACCAAATGATTACTATTTGTGGTTCATAATTTATTATCATAAATAATTTCTTAAAAATAATTAATAAATACAAATACAAATCAAACCAAAGAGAGCTTATGACACAATTTTTATTTGCCTTAGTAAATAGAAATTTTTAAAATGGATAGTCACTGCCCTGTGCATCTTTTGTACTGTTTTTCCATGCTCAAGAACAACTTCGCTGGTGTTTTGGAAGAAAGGTGGGAGTTTGCTTTGGTAGGGCCCATCTCATCAATTGGATCAACTGTCCTTGTCTTTTTGAGTGTTGAGATGCGTTCTTACTAAAGAATATGTGGAGCTTTTATCCACAGCACACAAAAAAATTAATAATAATAAAAAATAAAAAATAAGGGTTTTGAGATGCGTTTTTACGCCAATGTTTGAGGATGTGTGAGTTATGCCTATTGCTCATGAGAAAATCAAAATTAATTGGAGATAAGATCTGGCCATCGATTCTGCTTTTCTAGAGTTTTTCTTTTTTAAAGAAATCGATACTGCTATATTAGTGTATTTCTTTTTTGATGGATTTCTTCTGAATTTTCTACGTCATGTGGGAAGTGAATTTACAAAAGTCTCTCGTTCCTTCATGGACAGTAGGAAACACCACCACAGAGCTCAATAATACAGTTTCCTCTAAATCTTTCTTTGTCTCTATCTCTATTTTGTCATAATAAATAAAGTCAAGAGATTATCACTTCCTTAAAATTCCAAAATTGCCCTCATCAGATTATGCTTATGACAGCTTAGGATTATATATCCTTAGCTTCATATGGAATATCCATAACCAATTCCTTGTACGGTCCCACACTCCTACGGCCCTACCCCAATCAAGTCTAAGCCAGACCAAAAAACTTTGGGAGAGTTTCCTGTTGGGAGCGTAGCCTATGCCAGCAGGAGACACCCAATGATTCCTATCTGAATTCTAAACAAACAATTTCAGTAGGTGTAGAGAGGTCAAGTCAAGAAGGGGAAGGAGATTGCCACAAGAGTGCTAATATAGGCTATGCTCCCAAAAAGACTTTCTGCCATGTTTTATACACCTTCACCTTCTTGCATGAAGGGCAAAATGACCACCCTGCCACTATGACCAATGACCTAGCCTTTAGCTCCTCTCATTGGCTCCCACACTAGTGCAAGGCCCACACAACCAGGCAACAACCTTTTCCCCAAAAATTGATTACCCTAAACCCTTTTTCTTTCGGGGGCTGGGGGGGGGCAATGGCAGTGGGAGTGGTAGGGGGAGGGCTAGGTCGGGTTGTGGGTGCATGGTTTTAAGTATTGGAATCGGATTGTCCATATCAAGCAATCCAGGGGGAGGGGGAGGTCGGGTTGTGAGTGCATCGTTTTTAAGTATCGGAGTCGGATCATCCATATCAAGCAATCCATACCAATTTTGCATGTTCTCAATCCTGATACCTAGTTGATACTATATTTGATGCAATGATATGGATCAAGGGTAAAAATGTCAAAACAAATTTCTTTGTTGGTATATTAGGGGTATTTCTGTTCGATAGGAATGATCCAATACTGATCATTGATTTTCAGGATGGCCAATAACTGAACTCATACTATGCACGAAAACCATGTGTGGGGGGTAGAGGAGGGTTCTCCCAGCAAGGAGCATTGGAGTATGGTTATTAATATCGATCTTGGACAATTTACATGTATTTTTTTTTTCTTTTAACTAAAGAGAATTAGATGCAAATTAAAGTGAAATTTAATAACTTAACTTTCCTTCGCACATGGGCCTTGGCTTGGTGTTTGCAGTACTCAGTGGAATTTCTGTATGAGGGTTGGTCGCTTGATCAACTTCTCTCAAGTGCATCGGTGCTTGGTTTGCACTAATTTCCTTGCTTTCCAAGAAGTGTGGCCTTGGGCCCTTGTTTACTCCTCTATGGGTCTATGCTTGGCCCCTTTGGGGGTCTTCTATGTAATGGCCAATAGGCCCTTGAACTTTGGCCAACCAACCATTAGTCGAACTATCGGAATTCTCTATCTTTATGGAATGTCACACTTTTCAAAAGCGAGAAAAGCGATAAAACGAAGGGCGTACTAGCACGCTTCAGATTTCTTTGCATGTTTGGAGAGGACAAGAAGTGAGGAGAGCGCAGTGAGGCTGCTGTTTTAGCAAATCCACACTTGCCTTTCAGCTTTTTCTCTGGAAGCTCCATTAGTGGAGATTTAAATAATAATAATAAAAAAAAAATCCAGTGCAACCAAACAAAACCAAGACTTGCGCTTTAAACATTTCCAGCATGCTTAGTGTTGGATGATATGAATCAACACAAAGTCTTAATTGAACATGGAAAGAGACTAGAAGAGAAATACAATAGAAAAGATTTATGCATGAATGCCAACCAATTAAGTTACCCGAAAAAGAAGCATGCCAACAAAATGAATCACGTTGAGCATTAGTGGTGTATTGGAAGATAACTGGTGAAGCTTTCTATCCTCGATTGGGCCACTAGGGGTGCAAGTTTGGCCCTGACTGCCCCGCCCTGATCCCGAATAAGTACCGACCCAAAAATTTTGGCCCTGAGGGCCAGGCTGACCCTGAAATTTTTGACCCTGAGTCAGGTCAGGGGCGGGTAAGGGTTGATATCTTTGGCCCACTTAGCCCGCCCTGAACCCGGCCCTGATTTTTTTACCTTGACTTTTGGCCCTAGTTTTGGCCCAGTTCGGCCCTGGTTTTTGCCCCTGATGTTGATCTTGGTTGTGACCCTGATGTTAAAACCCTCAATTTAACCTAATTTTATATATTGTTTGACAGTGAGTCATTGACACCTCAAAACTCCTAATATATCTTCTCACCGATCTCTCTTGCTTTTTTTACCAAGAAATTTGTAACTTTGTATTTTTTTTTATCTCCTCTTTATTATGAATATTTTTTATTTTAAAGTTTTTTCATATTTTGCAGAGTTAGGGTCAGGGTATACCCAGCCCTTGATGGCAAACCAAGGTTAGGGTCAGGGTCATCCCGGTCTGACCCTGAAAAATCAGGGCCAATCAGAGCGGGTAAGGGTTGGGCTGAACCCTGAAGGGTAGGGCCAAGGTTGAAGTTTTGCGGCCCTGAGTCAAGGTTAGGGCGAGTTTGGGCCCAGTTAAGGGGACCCAGGGTTGGGCTAGGGTTTTAAGAAACCCAGCCCAACCCCGACCCTATTGTACCCCTATGGGCCACCTTGGAAAAAAAATTGGAAAAGTCTTAAGGAGTTATTTAATATAAATCTATTTCATAGATATAAAAAAATATATATATTAACATAAATCAATAAATGGTTTCAATTTAGTTTTGAGTTTTTTGACAACCTTTCTTTTCTTTTCTCCAAAGCATGGTTTTAGAGCACGGTATTGGAATGGGTATCGGTCATCTCCAAACCGTTATGATATCGAATGTATCAGTATCAAATCACCTATATCAGATAGAAATACCCTTTCTTTACCTTGAAAATGATTTCTTTTTTTTTTTCTTTTTTATCCTTAGTCTGTATCGTTCAACTGATATAGTATCGGCCAGGTATCAAGATCGGGCACTTTCCAAACTGATATGGATCGTCCGGTCCCATAACAATACTTAGAACCATGCTCCAAAGTAAGGGATAAATTTAACAAAATTACCATCAGACTTTGTCCTCAAGCAAAGTAACAGAAGAAAAAAAAAAACAAATTAACCACCCTGTACTTGGTCCCCTAGTCAAGAAACTAAATTTTACCTAACTACCCTTCTTTGTCCATGAGACAAGTAAGTAGTCATCGACCTAGTTAGCAATTCGGCCGAATAATTTGCGAATTATTCGGCCGAACCGAATTTTTCCGAATTAAATAAAAAATTTTGACCGAATCCGAATTAAAAATAAAATTCGGTAAAAAACGCGAATTTTACTAATTTGAATTTAAAACGCGAATAATTCGGGCCGAACCGAATTAAACCGAATTATTCGGTCCACTTAAACAATATTTAAAAAAAACAAAAAACAAAAAACAAAAAACAAAACGTCATATTCGCTTTTTTGACCAAATCCTTGAATTAATCAATCGAATTATTCCGAATAATTCTCCGCCCGAATAATTCCCGAATCCGAATTTGCTAACTATGATCATCGATCAGAACCGTAAGCCAATCCCTATAATACCCCCTCCCTTCTCCATTTATCCTATAAAAGAACCCCTCCTCCTGCCCACCTTCTCTCTCTCTCTCTACCCAGACCTGTCCTCCGTCCTCTTCCATTCCAAATGATACTGAGCCTACTTCGTTTTCACTATTGGGTTAGAAAGCATTTGTGTTTCTATTTGACAATTGGCTGCACAACCCATGATACGATTATCCATCTTAACACTACCAACAAGAGAAGACAGAATTAACCATACATTTTCTCTCCTTATTGCAGACAATATTAACGTGAACATGTGAAAGCTTGACACAAAGAAAGAGAGACTGTGAGGAGCTAGCTGACCAAGAATATTACCCAAATTAGGTAGTGACAAGGGGAGCTAACTGGCGAAACCCTGTGAGTTTAGGAGGAGAGTGGGTGAGTGGGGTTTTTTTTTTTTCAAAAAATAAAAATAAAAATCACAGACACTTTTCCCCATTTTACAATACACCTTCAATTCTTCAAGCCGTGTTACATTCTAATGATAGTATACCGTGTTGAACCTAAACCCATTTTACTTTACACCTTCAATTCTTGGAACTTTAATTCTGGAATCTGGAGTTATGGTGTGGGGTTAGGTTTTGGACTTTATAGATCGCTACGATATCTCTTTTTCTCTCCCTCTTGTAAGGGCGGCACCCAGAGCCTCTCCAACATGGGATAGATGCGATGGGCATCCCATGGCTTGGTGCCCCTTAGGGTGTTTGTTTGGGTACTCCTAGCCATGGAATGCTCACTGCACCCCATCCCGTGTTGGAGAGGATCAGGATCCGTAAAGAAGTTGGAGAGAAAATCTTTCTTAAAAGTATAAATTTTTATTATTGAATAACTATCCATGTAGTGAAAGGTATCTTTTCTGAAAATTACAAGATAAATTCCAATTAATTATTTTATAGTTATATTGAAAAATATTTTATATAATTTTTTTTATTTACCTAAAAATTTTAATGATGAATAAAATGGTAAACATCAGCATGCTTTCATGAAGGAAAAAAAAGACAGTTAATCTTCGTGCGAGTAGGTTATAGAATTATTTACAATTCCTAATTGTTTTTTTGTTACTTGGGACCGGTCTGATTTTTGGGAACAGACCAGTGTTACAAAAAACGAATTCTGCTCCCAATATATTCGGGCAAAACATAAATCAATGAAATCAAAGTGAGTGTCATAAATTATGGCATAAACCCAATCCCCATAATAAGCTTCCCCCTTCTTCATTTTTTCCTATAAAAGACCCACCTCCCTCCCACCTCTTGTACAAGAGAATTGTCTCTCTTCTCTACCCTCCCCATAGCCATAACAGCAGCTCTCTCTTCCTTCCCACTCTTCTTCTAACCAAGACCTTCCCCTCCTCTGCTGCCCAAGATCTTCCCCACCCCCTTTGTTCACATCTTCACACCCTAACCATATGCAAGAACACAATCCACCCACTTTTTCCACACATCACTCTCCCACCCTCACAACACCATCCGAGTACACCCTTTTTCCCTCTCCCACTTCATTTTCTAGTAGACCACTTTTCTTTTAGTGTCTCTCCCACACCCACTGAAGCTCTCACAGTTTCTTCCTCCCTAGACAAGTGAGGCAAGAAAGAAAGAAAGAAAGAAAGAAAGAAGAAAGAGAAAAGAAAAGAATTGATCTTCTCAACCCCAATCTCCCTTTCCTTTTTCATTTTTGTTATTAGCATACACCTACACGTCCATCCGAATTCTCCTTCCCTCCCCTTCCCCTCACTTCTCTCTCACTCATAGTTCCTCTCACTCCTAACGCAATCCCTTTCCATTTTCTATCAAACGAAAAGTAAACGGGTATCGGGGAATACCTCAGTATTTCCTTACAGCGGAATGGATCTGGTTGCACCACGCGTCGATCCGCACGAACAACAATGAACGAAAGGTTGCGACAATCTCGCTAGGCAATATTCCACTCTCCAAATTCAAGGATTGCAATGGAGATCCTTGGAGACACACACTCTCAATTGGGAAAGAAAAAAGAAAATAGGGAGAGAGAGAGAGAGAGCTTTAGAGATTAGGTCAAAACACTAATTGGCTTTGTGGCAAAAACCCTCTTATTTATAGAGAATTGGCTAGCTAGGGTTCCTAGTCCCAGTGGTTCTATGATTACCCCAAGTGGGCGACCCATGAAGGAACCGGGTCAGAGCCCAGTCCGACCCATATTGATTAACATCTCCCACTCACCCACGCAGAGCAGACAAACTCAATTGTCCATCATATAGGAAATGGAGCGTGCGACCTAACAAGATAATACTAATGTAGAAGTGCTATATCAAGCTTCCATCTAACTAACATAGCACATCACTCACAAATAATCTGGAGTACCCTGAACAATCCAATTACACCAAGTCTAGCACTCTCGATCCCTCGTGATGAGCAGTAGTGACCTTAAAACATGCAATGTGCTTATGACTATGTCGAAACGCAAATACGATAAGTTGTCATGGCAATAAGCCACAAAACAAGGGTACAATTTTGAATGATTTTCCCTAAGTCTACATGTCAATCCGACTATTCCCAACCGTTTTCCCAATCGTGTCCCGCTAGACAGCATCATCCATGATCCTAAGGAGCAAGTCAAAGTATCGTCATTGGGAATCATCTTCATGACATAGTCTCAGGTAGAGGGTATCTTTAAGATCAACTCAATTTGATCCAAGTGGATCACACAATAACAAAGAGGGGATCCATTCAGTCACTCTCACAAATGGTCGAAATAAAGCACATACAGTATGAAACGTATGCTATGGTGAAACTTTCACTAAGGTGCGCATGTCACTCATAAAATAATAAGAACACCATACAAATCGGGGTTCAGTCACACTTTCAAGTGCTTAACCTAAGTAAATCAGCCCAGTCACGCCCATGGCGTCTACCTGAGTTCTCACATGCGGCTATAAGTAGGCTACACTGAGACGTGGGATCTCTGTGTTCGACTATAGAAATGTCTCATCTTAGCTCTAACTGAGACGCCACTTAGCTAAAAAGTTGTTTGTTCATCTCGCTCGCTATTTTTAAGCGCCAAAGTGAATTTTGGCTCATCTTACTCGCTGATTTTTAAACGCTAAAGTGAATCACCCATGTGATTGGATCGATTTAAGCCTGGTGACATATTTATAAAATAAAATGTGTACACACGTGTATCACCCTAAATAATTATATGTCTCATATATATAAATCAAGAAGTGATAACAATAATGTCTAAAGAAAATGTCAAAACTCAAAATACAAATCATCCACGTCTAAGTCTCAGATTCCTAACATGAGTAAGGAAAATGTCCCGAGTAATATGCTTAGTCAATGGATCAGCCACCATACTACTCGTGGAGATATGCTTCAAGACAACTTTTCCTTGCGCAACCATTTCTCGAATGTAGTGATATCTGATGTTTATGTGTTTGGCTTTCCCATGGAACTTGGGGTCCTTGACAAATGCCAAAGCTGTCGTACAATCACAGTGTTCAAGCACTGCATCTCTTAAATGAGTGATAACTCCAAGGGATTATAGGAACCTCCTCAGCCAAACGACCTCCTGGACGACCGCTGAGCACACGATGTACTCGAACTCCATCATGGATAGGGTGATGCAGGTCTACTTCATGCTACTCCAAGATACATCCCCACCTCCTAGGACAAATGCATATCCCGAAGTAGATTTGTGCTCATCTCTATCACTAGCCCAGTCGGCATTACTGTAGCCTCTCAATCTCAATTTCAAACCACCATAGTTGAGGGTGAAATCAGTGGTTAGACGAAGGTATTGAAAGATTTTTTTTCACTATCTGCCAATGGCATGGTCCTGGATTACTCTGATAACGACTAACTATGCCAACTGCAAAGCATATATCTGGATGTGTGCATATCATCGCGTACATCAGATTACCTATCGCTGTTGCATAGGGTACTTTAGACATTTGATTCTTCTTTTCATCTGTCTTAGGGCACTGGTCAAGACTCAAAACACAGGCCTTATCCATGAGAGTGTCAATGAGTTTAGACTTATCCATGTGGAATAGTTTAAGGATCTTCTTTATGTAAGTCTCTTGAGATAAACTAAGAATATTCCTAAAGCGATTCTTAATAATCTTAATGCCTAACACAAAGTTGGTTTCACCCATATCCTTCATCTTAAAAGTAGAGGACAACCACTCTTTAGTGGCAACAATCATCTCCATGTCATTCCCAGCCAATAGAATATCGTCAACGTATAAGGATAGAATAAGGAAACTTCCCTTGGACCATTTCATATACACATAGTCGTCCTCTTCAATCATTTCAAAACCAATAGGAGGTAATGGCATGATGAAATAAAAAGTACCACTGCTTGGACGATTGTTTAAGGCCATATATAGAATGTTTGAGACGGCAAACTTTACGTTCTTATCCTTTGGCCTCAAAACCCACTGGTTGATCCATAAAGATCTCCTAGTCTAGTTCTCTATTGAGAAATACAGTTTTAACATCCATCTGAAAGAGCTTCAAATCAAATTTTACGATAATGACTAGAATAAGGCAAATTGATGCAATTCTCACCATTGAGAGAAAGTCTCATCATAGTTTACACCCTCCTTTTGGCTATAGCCCTTCGCCACAAGGCGTGCCTTATACTTGTCAATTGAACCATCTGTCTTGCGTTTGACTTTTAAAATTCATTTGTTTCTAATGGTCTTACACCCAAGGGGTAAGTCAACTAACTCCCATACCTTGTTCTTACTCATATAACTCAGTTCATCCTCTATAGCAGCTTGCCACTTATCCTTAGCAGGTGAGGAGAGCACCTATTGTAAAGAAGCAGGCTCATTCTCATCCTTTGGAACACAAATGAGAGCTTCCCCTTCAATCTTAAAACGACAACGGAAAATATGCCCACGAGTCCTCCTACGCGCTAGGGAATCCTGATGATAGTCTAGTGGTACACTCCCAGTCTCCCACTAGGTTGATGATCAGTCTCACTTTCTCTGGAAATTACAGGATGAGTTAATTCCCCACCCTAGCCAAGAATAAGTGAGACACTTTCCTCATCCTCTATCTCGAAAAGGTTGAGATCCCTGCCGGCTTCACAATGCTAGAAAAATATTTCTCAGTAAATTCAATATCCCGTGACTCTATTTCAGTCATTCCTTCGTCAAGGTGTTCACCGTACATAACGTAACCCTTCGAGCTATCGGAATATCTTATAAAGATGTGTTTCCTAGCTCTAAGGGCAGATTTTCCAAACTTATGGGAGGTGCTGTGAACATAACCTGTTGATCCTCATGGTCGCATATGCCCTAAATTTGGCTTTATGCCCTTCCATAACTCATAGGGGGTTGAAGGAACTGACTATGAAGGCACTCGGTTAAGGACATAGGCAGCAATCAGAAGAGCATCCCCATAAAAAGATATCGGGAGGTTGGCTTGCGCCATCATTGACCTGACCATATCTAAGAGTGTCTTATTTATCCTCTCCGCTATGTCATTTTACTGCGGAGTGCGAGAAATGGTTAACTTCCTGCGAATCCCCTTCTCCTCACATAGTTCTTTAGACTGGTCGGATAGATACTCGCATCCCCAGTCAATGTGCAGAGTTTTTAAGTTCTTACTTGACTGATTCTCAACCCCTACCATGAAGCATTTGAAGCAATCTAATGCCTTGTAGCGGTGAACGATCAAATACATATAACCATATTCCGAATAATCATCAATAAATATGAGGAAATAAGAGGTACCATGGCTTGCCTTTACATTCATAGGTCCACAAATATCTGAGTGGACAAGTTCTAAAGGGCTGGTTAGCACAGACTGTTTTTCCAAAAGGCTTTCGATGAACCTTACCTGCTAGACAGGGCTCGCATACAGGGAGATTGACTTTAGTGAGTGGGCCTAAAAGACCTTCTCTAGCTAACCTAGTCATCCTGTCTCGCCCTATGTGTCCCAATCTAGCATGCCATGTAATAGATTCAGAATTATCATATGTATTAACTATTAACTCCATAAGAAACAGATGAAGTAGAATCAATTAAATCTAATTTAAAAAATCCATCAAGTAAGGATCCACATCCAATAAAAATACCACTCAAATAAAACTCTAAAGTGCAATCATCAATATGGAATGAATATCCTAAAGGCAATAATGGTAAAACTAAAAGTAGATTATGCTGAATATCTGGTGCATTAAACACATCGTGAAGAAGCAAGGTGCGTCCAATACGCATCTTGAGTTGATAAGTATCAACTCCTCGAACTACTTCACTGGTACCATTCCCCATGAACTTATTCAAGGATCTAGTCAGAATTTTGTGATAATCTACAAAACCCCATCGATCTCTTGTTATATGTTTTGTTGCTCCTGTATCCACAATCCAATCAGACTGTGTATGGCAACCAAAACATGGGTACAAACATATGTATAGGGAGAGTGAGATAGAAATGGTACTTTCTTCAGCTCAGTGCAATCACGAGCGAAGTGCCCCATCTTCTGGCAGTTGTAGCATTTGACTGTGGATAAATCTTTCTTTCCTCCACGCTTACCTCTTTTATGCTTGGCTGGCTTGCCTTCTTTTGGCTCCTGGTTCTGAGCCATACATTGATTTCTTGGGTTGCCCTGTCTTTTGGGCTTGAACTTGCGCTTGCCTCCCTGAGTGACTAGGGCAGTTACGTGGTTCGTCTCTTGGCGCTCTACCTCAAGTTTCACTTTTTGTGCAACATCAGCAAAATTTCTAGTGTTGTCATTGTGTGAGAACGAGTTTTATAGGGTTCCAAGAATCGGGTAATGTCCTAATGACAACTTGAACCTGATGCTCATCAGTGAGAATGGTCCCAGCATCTTTCAGCTTTCGAATCAT
>NW_024869027.1:0-3359 GCF_013358625.1 Macadamia integrifolia
TTAAATACTGTTTAAGTGGACCGAATAATTCGGTTTAATCCGGTTCGATCCGAATTATTCGCGTTTTATATTCACTTTTGAAAAAATTGTGAATTTTACCGAATTTTATTTTTAATTCGGATTCGGTCATCATTTTTTATTAAATTCGAAAAAATTCGGTTAGAATTATTCGGCCGAATTGATAACTATGGGTGGAGGTGGAGGAGGACAGACTTTTGATGGTGGTGGTGGCGGAGGACGGGGTCTTGGAGGTGGGGTGGCGGGGGAGGACGAAAAGGTGGTGGGGGAGGACAAAAAGGTGGTGGGCCAAAACACTGAATAGGGCGACCGCGAACATAGAGTACTGCAGGACAGGATAGTGGGCGGGGATGATGACAGAGTAATGGAGAACGGGCTGGTGGGCAAGATTGAAGACAAAGTGGCATCATGGTGTATGAAAGATGCTACAAACTACAAATTCTTCAGATGAAACTCTCAATTCTCACGACTGCAGAGATATGTGTGAAAAAGTGCGGAGGACAAAGGATGTAAAGCTGGCTCTAGATAACTATTTTGTCAACATCTAAATTATACCTCAGTAACCAAAAACACATGTGGTTAATGGCTGTCTAATTGTTATTAAAAGTTGAGGTACCACGTTTTAGTTTTTTTTTTGGATCCCATGTTCAAACTGTGTGGTCAGATAAGAACGGATCAAAATCCTCTGCTTTTCTCATCCATGTTTTTTCTTATTTTGTTACCTGCAGAACGCGACACGTGGACAACAAGGAAACCAACGGTCAAGATTGGGTGAGGATTATTACATCCGGTGCGTTGGTCTTAAAGTTGTCCACGTGTCGCGTTCTGCAAGGAGCAAAACAAGGAAAAACAGAAATGAGAAAAACAGAAGATTATTTTCTGATAAGAACAACTAAATTTAAAGTCAACAAGGTTACTGGAGAGTTTGAATCTCCCTCAAAAGAAGGAAGATAATAAAATAAGCAAGAAATGAATCTAGGAATAGCCTCTTCTTTTTAAAGCATATCGAGGAGTTCTTCGAGTATGCAATGTGAATGAATGGGAATGCTAATTTGGTAAGTAGCAGGGCATGCAAGCTCTTAACTTTGAGAGAAGCTTACATCTAACATTGTTGTGGATTGCTTCAACTACATAATCTAAAACCTTCATCCTTGAACAGATTGATAACATTATACATATCATTGATGTCATGTTTGTTGAGGCTGGATCACCTTCATGTATGTGTACGCTGCTCGTACGATTAGATGATAACACCTATTCTACTTGCTGTCATTTAAAATACGCAGAATAGCATTAATTCATGAAAAATAAAATAGGTGTCATCGCTTGATCATATATTCATGCACTTGTAGTGATCTAGCTCCATGTTTGTTCACCAACAAATGAATAAAAAAAAGTAAGAATATTCTATGTTTTTTAATTATTTTTTATCAGTGAAAAAAAAATTCTTTTTTAAATTTTAAAATCACCACCAAAATAGTGAAATAATTTTTGAAATAATTTACTTTCTTCTCACAAATTTCCTTTTCTAAAGGGATTGTCTCTTTTTTTTTTTTTTCTTATTCTTTTGTAATCAAAGGAATTTTGTTATTGACATTCCCAAGGTGTTAGAAAATTTCTAATTAATCTTACATTTTTTCAATGAAGGCAATATGTTATAATTTCATCTAAAACATGTATTAAACGCTGCACTAAAGTGATTTTCAATTATTTTTTTTTAAATACTTTTTCTAATTTTCCATTAAATATTTTTAAGTATGAGACAATGAGAAATTAAGATATGGGTGAACCAGTTACTTGGAGAAGACGTCGCCCAACGATGAGGACTAATAATAAAACCCCAAATCTGTACATCGCACTTCTCAGAGAGCTGCCCACCACAAACCCTAATTGATAAGGGTCGCTCGCGGTTGGATTTCATTGTTTCAGCTCCATGGGTCTGCAACCAATCTCTTGTTCTGAACACTCTCACATCCAAATGCCTTGAATAGGAAATGCTCTCAACTTGCCGGTCTCATGTGTACAATACATAAAGAGAGGATTTGCTCTGGTTAATTAATAATCAAATACATTATACACAGGATCTCGTATACAAGATTGGGAAACCTTTCATGTTACTTGCATGTCTCCACCAAAATTTAACAGAAGTTATGGCTCAGCAATCATCATGTAGAAACACAACCCTAAAACGATGCAAAAGATAATGGAAAAACAGAACAAACAATGTACACGGACTTTACGAGGTTCGGCAAAGTTGCCTACGTCGCCGATGAGATGAGATCATGCTTCAGTATCAATGGAGAATAGGGTTACAGCGCTCGTCCTCACATCTCTTAGTATTGCTTGCATTACAGAGAAAGAAACCCTCGCTACAAATATATAGCGAAAAACTCTAATCTGAAAAATACACAATTGCCATCAAATAAAAAATTTGAGCGGGGGGTTGGGCCCCCTACACCCCTTGTTATGCAAGGGGGCCTTCTGCCCCCCTTGCAACCCCACGGGAAGGCCCCCTTGCAACCCCACGGCCCGCTAACCGACTAGCGGGACCGCCGTCCTACCTGTCGAGGTGCTGCATCAGTATTCTCTGGTTAAACTGTGACGAAATACAAATCATTGTACACCAACACATCAATCTCCTCCCTGTTTTTTTGGATAATAAGCTTCTTATGGTGAGGGGTGACAGACTATAGAGAGTCCTTTATGTTTCTGGGTTTTTGTTATCAGCCCAGTGGGGGGTGAATCACCACCACAAACCCCAGCCATTATCGTTGGTGACCTGAGACCTAAACCCTCCGATTTAAGACCTATGATGAAGACAAGGTCTATGACCGAAAATCACCCTCCACAAATTTCATTCACATTAATGTGGATGAAGTTGCAAAGCTCTAAGTATCTCATTCACATCCGCGTTTTTAGAGTAGTTCGTTATCGGTCTTTGCAGGGAATGTATGATGAGCCAGACCAAGACTAGTGTAAGCATCGGTTCTTCCCTCTTTCAAGATTCTCAATGGATACTTTATAAATCGATCAGAGAGTTCAATTAGACTTCCATAAGTTGATCTGCCTTGTTAGGATAATCCCATGTAGCGTCCTTTTTCTTCCAAAAATCTCATTCACATTCCCTGCAAAGATCAGTGGCTAGAACTTCTTGGAGACCCAACAGCGTCGATTGCACCAATAACCTTCGAATTGGAACTTCTCACTATGGAGAGAATTTTCAGAACAAGAGCTGGTTCTTTGATTTAGGGAAGAAGAAGAAGAATGATAAGAGCATACTGGATAGTTTACTTATTATGAGGGTGTTTTGGTATTTAAAAAAAGAAACCAACTGATGTCAG
>NW_024869027.1:3384-21976 GCF_013358625.1 Macadamia integrifolia
GTATCGGTCGGCCAAAATTAAGATACGTATCGGAGGGTATTGTATCGTATCGGAGATACGCTAAGATACGCTAAGGATACGCACATAAATGGATAAGAAACACTTTTTTATACACATTTGCATAAAAAAATAGTTTAAAAAAGTTATATATAACATGTATTATGCATAAACAGTAAATTGAGAGTATCGCACTAAGAATCCAAGGTTTGTAATTGTCCCATAAATATAAAATCCTTGTTCCCAACCTTGATTTCCACTTTAATTAGAGAGAAAAATGGTTGGCAGCAACTTTGGAACAAAAACACCTCAAAAAATTATGTTTTTCTAAAAAATTACCCACACACCGATACGTATCGATACATACCGATACGTACCGATACATACCAAAACGTACATTTTACTTCAATTTTGAATTTTTCATAGAGTATCAATACGTATCGGTGAGTATCGGTGCGTATCGGTGGTGTATCGGTGTGTATCGGTGCGTATCGTAGGATACGTATCGATACATAAGGGTTTTAAAATTTTCATGATACGTATCGGTATGTATCGTACCGATGCCTACCGATATGGATACGTATCGGCCGATACGACACGATACGCACCAATACTTAAAACCATGGGTAAAATCAAAACCAGATATCAAATTTTCAAAAATTCACAATAAAAAACCCTCCACTTCCCAAGCCCCTCGAATCTAAGATTCCTACTAGTTTCAGTGAGATGGGAGATTTTTATCAATGTGTGATTTCTACGAAAAAGGCGAGAGAACCTCGCGCCTTATAATCATGGCATGCGGATTTCGAATCTGATTTTTCAGTAAAAAAAGGCCAGTGTTTTTAGCTATTTTGACGGTTGGGTGGTATTGGGTTTTGTAAATTTTTGTCGGTCAAGGCGAACCCTCCCCAATTCTGTAGGTCAAGGAAGCTGCGTTCGCTGTCTCTCTCTTTCAAAATCATGGCACAATAAATACAGACGAAGGAAAGGTATGATATGGTTGAAACCCCATTTTGTTTTACTCCTTTCACTCCACCGATTCTCGATCCTAGTCCAGAAAGAGAAATCAACAAACAGATTTCCTAGGTTATGAGTGGTTCACAGAAAATTCGCTCACTTCCGATGCGGGCTCTGAACAAATCTCTTCAATACCAATACCTAATCGAAGATCCATGCCTCTTAGGAGTACCCCACAGGGCTGCTAGTTTTGATTTCTTTCTGGGTTTCGCCGGAGGAGGCAGCAATCGCCTTACCAAGAAGGATGGTGAGCATTCATCATCGTCTTTGTCTGATTCGTCTATCAACAATTACTCTGGTCCAACCGTCAATGGGAATGGGGAAGGAGTACGGCGGATTATTGAATTGGAGGACCGCTGATAATAATGGAGATTATGAAAAGCTGCTAGTACATGGTATATACTTAAAAGTAACTTTAATGAACGACCTAGATTTTCTGATTCTATATGAAGGTATGGGATTATTCCAGACTAGCAAATCCCTTAACTGGTCGACAGACTAGAAAAATTTTTGCATATATATATATATATATATATATATTTTAAGGGAGAGGGATAAGAATGCTAGCAGGATACCAGGTATTAGGTATGCTAGCGAGATTTTAACCATAGGATTTGAGAGAACCGGTATATTGAGAGAAAAGGTCAAAAGCTTCAATCCACAACTGTTACACCTTATCTCTCCCCTAATTCTATCTCCACCCTCGATAGCCACATCGGAACATTGCTATGCCGGCGTTCTCCCCTCTGCAATTGTTCTATGAGGTCTAACGATTCAAGCCGCACCAGAAGCATTGTTCATAGGGTTTCGGATGTCTTTGGGATCATCCGATGTTCCCCTATGCAATTGTTCTATGATGGTCTAACGATTCAAGCCACGCCGGAAATCAATGCTTTAAGTCCATTAAATCAATTGAGAAAGTTTCCTTCCCCTTCCTTGGGTAACCATCACCCCCATTCACCCTCGCTTCCCTCTGCTCTCACGGTCATACTGCGGTTCCCAAAACCCTCCACCCGCAATAGCACCACCCTCTCTCTCTCTCAATTTGGTATTAGTGGGGCTAGTCGATTCTTCCAACGAGCTCACCGACAAGCCCAGATCTTGTCAAAACCAATCAAAGATTTATTTATTTTTTAATAAAAAGGATTTCCGCCCCATCACAAGATCCCAGCTTTTACTTTGTTTTGGTTCTCTATTTTGGACATCAAATGCGGTTCTCTTCGAAACCCTCACTATCTTGTTGTGGGTATAGTCCGCCCGTAGTCCCTTTTCCCAGTCTTAGGGAGGGATTCAGATAGAACCGATGGGAGTGGGAGTCAGAGATGAATCAGTCCATTTTTCCAGTCTCAAGGAGAGATTCAAATAGAACCGATGGGAGTGGGAGTGGGGGTTGGCAATGGGAGTGGGAGTGGGAGTCGGAGTCGGAGTCGGCGATGGAGAAGGAGAGGGAGAAGAAGAGGAAGTAGAAGGGTAGAGCGAAAGTGGTGGGCAACTTAGGTAGGACAACAGATATAAACGAATGAGATCGATTATGTTTCATCTAACGGTCCATAATCGCTAGCATACCTAATACCTGAGTATCCTACTAGCATTCTTGTATTTTTTCCATTTTTTAATATTTTCTATACATTTCTAATCAAATAATTACAACGTCGAGATTCTTCATCATAAAAAGACAAGTCCCTCATATCCACAGAAGATAACCAGAAGCTGCTGATCTTCTAGCTAGTGAAGGTCATTGTGGTTCCATGCATTCTCACCTTACAAGAACTCTATAATTTTAAATTAAAAATGGTGATTTTAGTTTTCTACCTAATCACTCTGTGGTCTCGTGGCTGGGCTGCCAGCCCCCATCCTAGATCCAGTTAATTATCATTTCAACACATATAATATGACATTATCAATTAACTTCCAAAAAGATTATTACAAAATGCAACTATGTGCATATTTTGTAGTCCCAAGGCTTACAAAAAGATTATTAACAGTTGCTTCTTAAAAACAAAAAATTATTACAAAATGCAACTATGTGCATATTTTGTAGTCCCACGTTGCATTAAAAAATTATTAAAAATATTAGTTTATGAAGAATGGGTGAACAAATGATGGGAAATGATTAGGCCACCTTGTTAGTTTTCCTCGAGTAAGCAGCTCAACAAATAGAAGGGCTGGGTAAGAGGAGTGTTGTGAGTGACACAAGATTGACACCCCAGCCTGCGAAGCATTTTCAAAATAAAAAGTATACCTATATTATTTTATGGGGAAAAGGTTTTTTGAGCTGACCGGATAAGATACATGAGCACCCTCTTTCTTTATCTCTCTCATCTTGACATGAAATTACCTCTCTACTCAGAGGTGTAAGTTTGGCATGGATGGCCCGAACCCGCCTTGGCCTGTCTTGAGCCCGAATAGAGCTTGGACTAAGATTTATGATCCTGAGGGTGGGATAAGGTTAGACCGGGCTCAGGTTGAGGCCTAGGCCCAGCCTGACCCTAATTTTAACCGTGATTTATATAATATAATTGAGGGCTATCATCCTATCCTTCTATTTTTATTTAAAATAATGAAATTTGGGTCATTGATTCTTATGGTTAGGTGTCCTGAACATCTATTGTTGTGTTGAATTTCATAATTTTAATTGTGTATTGATCATTTGATTGATTGATTTACTTATTTTAAATGCATAAGACACTAATGGCAAAAATAAGGTCAATCAAGGTTAGCTCAACCTTGAGAAAATCAGGGCCAATTAGGCCAACTCGGCCCAATTAGAGTCAATTAAGGTAGGATTGGATTGACATCGGCCTGACAAGATTGGGACTGCAAGGTTGGTTTGGGCCTGGATTGAATTATGGGGACTTAGGGTTGGGCTTGGGTTTTAATAAACCCAGCCTGTTTCACCCCTATCTCTACCTACCATGCAAATGCCAAGTAATTTCTTAGGTATGTATTGTCGTAGTAGTTATCCTTAACACTCATGTAAGTTACCATATTTATTGGATTTGAAGCTTACTGTAGTTGTGTAAAGTTTCCACTCAAATTGGGTTTTTTGTATTCAAATTTAGATGTTTCGATTAAGAAAGGAAAAGAGTTCGATTTTATTCCATCTTCTTGGGGTAGTAGAGATATGAGAATTTGCGTTCCTCTCCAAAAGAGCTCAGTTGGAGAGTTTGAATTCTTCTTGAAAGGAGTATTTTTTTCTTTCTTTTTAATGGCGAAATTGAAAGAAGTAATATAACAGCATGGGAAGAAATGAATCTAGGAAGACCAAGGTTCGAGATGTGGGTCTCTTGTAGTTCATTCTTTTTCTTTCCTGTGGTCTCTAGTTGGCTCTCCTGCTGATGCATGGCCATGTCAAAGGTAGAGGAGCTGCATAGTTGATTTTGTTTGTTGTCTCTAGGCTTTCTAGCCATCTTATACTTTTATTTTTTCTTTTCTCAATTAAACATACATGATCTTCTAAGGGGAAAAAAAAAAAAAAAAAAAAATCCAGGAAGCCATTCCTTTTAAAGAATGTTGAATTGCTGGAATTTGCAATGTGATGAAAGGGGAATGGTAAGCAGTTAGACATTAGAGGTCATGCTTATATTTGGATTGTAATCTGATTTCTACCAAAAAAAGGATTGTAATCAAATTTTCATCCTTGGTTGGAAAGTTTGCTAAACATTATTCCTTATTGGGTCCTTCTAGGCATTACTATGCATAGTGAAGTTTAACACTTCACTATTTATCACTTTAGTTAGTCCATGTGATAGAGATCCCACATACATCTAAATAGCCAATTTTTATTCTTTTTTTTTTTTTTGGGGGGGGGGTAAAAAATAGCCAATTTTTATTATGAAGTATGGAAAGTTGCTCAAACTTTAATTCAAAGTTTTAGTAAAATGATCGATATACCATCAAATGAAGATTTTTTTTTATATAAATTCAAAATCCTGATGATTCCAAGTTCTTGAAGATGAAACTCAATTAAAAAAAAAATCAAAAAAGAAAAGTATTTGAGCCAGGTCGGACATTGTGGGCTGCTCATCCCTTTGTGTTGACAAGGAAACTGTGGACGGAAATGGTAAAAGAATATTGCAACTTTTGTAATTTTAGCTACTTCTTCTTATAAAGCTTCTATTTCCAATTCTTGAATTTCAAGAACTGCATTTCAAAATATTTCTTAGAAAAAGATTATTATTGTAGCTGTTTAGATATTCTCATTTTGAAAAATTCAATATAAAAAAAAGAATCCATATTTAAAATAACAAGAAAAATCCCTCTCGAGTCTCAAGTTACATTTGAGGTTGTATTATTTTGGCAAGAAATGAATAGAAAAGAAATAGAAAAAAAAAATGGTATTGAAAAAACTTAGAATAAAATGTTCAAGCAAAATCTTCCCGTTTGAGAAAGAAAGAAAATTTGATCATCAATTCACCACCCTCAATGTGATTAAATTATATATATATATATATATATAATTCTTTCAATTAATGAACTAATATAAAAAAAAATATAAATATCAGTATTCATAATGATCTTAACCGATATTGATACCAAAATGTATTGGATCCCATGCAACGATTTTGTAGTGTTATTAGGAAAAAAGTGTGGGCTGTGTTTTTTCATTCATATAATTTAGTTTTTTCATCAAAAATAAAAATAAAAATAAAAATAAAAATAAAATCTAATGTTGAAGAAAATGTAATAATATTAATTCATAATTCATTCTTACCAAACAATACAACCTCAATTTTTTCATTAAAAAAAAAAAAGAAAGCCCACATATCCATATTTGAAAACAAAAAGTTGTTGACCTTGGATCTGGATCCTCTACATAGAGTGATCCCATGACTAAGAAGACCAGGGGCACACGTCTCGAGGTCACCCCAACTGTGAGATCACTCTATGATCTATGGGTTTTATGAAGAAAAATCCTAGTGGTTAACCTTGGATCTAGATCCTCTCCATAAAACCTATGGATCATAGAGTGATCCCACAGCTAAAGGACCTGGGATCATAGAGTGAAGGCCATTTTAGCTCCATTCTCAACTTTCAAGAACCGCATTTCAATTTTATTTTAAAACAAAATTATTATTAATGACAGTAACGGTCTAGATACTAGAGATCCTCATATATTGTAATAGTGATTTTGTTTTTCATATGAACCCCAAAAAAATCCATATTTTAAAGAACAAGAAAATCTATCTCATCAACCCTCTCGAGTTGGCCTGCCGTTCCTTGGCCAGTCAAACTTTGAAAATAAACTACGGTTCAAATAGATGATGATCAGTTAAAGTCATGTTTAACCAATCACCAAACAGAGTATTTAAGATTTTGAATTCCTCTCCAAAGAAAGAACATAATAGTACGGTTGTTGTCCTTTGACCGGTCCTCTTAGTCGGCTAGGTCATCCACACTTCAAACGTCCTGGAAATTGGGGTTCGCACCCACACACAATCTCTAGTGCAATATATATATTTTGTAGGAAAGAAAATTTTTAATAATTATTTAGTGGAACATGGGATCCCAAAAAATGAATAAGTAACGTGGTTTTCTTATGTGGATTTAGAGAGTGCGTTTGTCAAGTTCTCATATGAGAATTATTCTGGTATGGGATTAATTCATACAGATGGAATCCACACAAAAAAAAAATCCTAAGGTGGATTCCATCTTTGTGGATCAGAAAGTACAAGAACCTGATCCACACTCATGGATTGGTGGGGCTTGAGTAGTGAGTTTTTTATGATGAGGATTTGAAGTTGTGTTTAATTGATAAGAAATGAATACAAAAGGAAAGGAAAACAAAGAATATTAAGAAAAAATATTTAAAAAATTAAATGTTCTAGCAAAATCTTAAAATTTGCCGGAAAAAAAAACCCACGGCCAAGGGTGCTGGAGATCCATTTAGTTTTTCTTTTCTAATAATGATTCTAGTCGTCCCCCGGGGTCACAAAAGAACTATAAAGCTATAAAAATAGGCCCATTAATTTTGTCTTCGAACACCCGACTATTATTTTGTTATTGTTGTGCATGTCTCTAGGGTGGCAAATTCTTATTGTCTCCCCCAATACCTGCTCATTATTTTTGAATTAGATCCATTGCACGTAGGTTCATTTAGACATACATATAAAAAACAAAAGGGATAGAAGGCGAACCCTCACATATACATCCAGGTGAAATTAAGTACAGCGGATCCAAATTCTTTATTTTTTATCAAATAAAAACTTGAGTGTCCAGATGTGGACATAAGCTTTTAGAGCATATAGTGAGAGTCACCATGGCCAACATTCAAGGTCTTAGAAAGGTCTCTCCTGGGAATGACTCTTTGGCCACCATGACCAAAAACTCCCTTCCTCACTATCTTGTAAAACAATTGCAAATTCATACTATGTCAATTACACCATTCACGAGAGATATCAATTACACCATTCACCATCTCTCATGGCATTAAACAAAAACATGTGAATTGATTCGAAATGCATTAAAACAAACAGAGAATTCAATAGTTTCTTACAATCCAACAAGGGAAGCTAAAAATATAGTACAAGAAGTCCTAGCTAGCACAGTTTTTTTCTATATAAATAGATGGGCATGCCCCATGAGAAGGTGTATATGCTTATAATAGTTGCAGAAGCTCGCTAGACACCTTGAAGACTCTTCCACCACAGCTTCTTAGATTACTTTCCAGATTCTTGTGACTTCTTTTATCTCTTCCCCATGAGTTATTGAACCTAATAACTGGTGTCCACGTCACCTTACTAGGATACGTTTCAGACCATTATTAATGACGTAGTAACATTCAATCAAAGAAACAAACAAACCACTCTTTATTTACTAAACTTAGGTGGAGTGATTCCACCCAAAAAAAAAAAGAACTTAGGTGGAGTGGGAACTACAACTATGTAGGAGAGTGAAATCAACACATAGTAGTACTGGTATTAGTGGATGGTCGTGTAATAGTACGGTTAAAATGGTCGGAAAGGTGGTGGTGGACCTGGTGGTGGAGGACCTGGTGGTGGCGGACCTGGTGGTGGTGGACCTGGTGGTGGACCTGGTGGTGGCGGACCTGGTGGTGGTGGACCTGGTGGTGGCGGACCTGGTGGTGGTGGACAAGGTCTTGAAGGTTGGGGTTGTGAGGGAGGAGGTGGTTGGGGAGGACAAGGTCTTGGAGGTTGAGGTTGTGAGGGAGAACACGGTTGGGGAGGACAGGGTATTGGAAGCGGGGGAGGACAGGGAATAATTGGAGGTGGGATTGGGGGAGGACAAGGTATTGGAAGTGGGGGTAGGGGTGGGGGACAGACTTTTGGTGGTTGGCGGTGGGAGGACAGGTATGAGGTGGGGTGGGGGAGGACATGGTATTGGAAGTGGGGTAGGGGTGGGGGAGGACAGACTTTTTGGGTGGCTAGTGGTGGTGGGTTGGTGGGGAGGACAGGGTATGGAGGTGGAGGGTATGGGAGGGCATGGTATTGGAAGTGGGGGTATAGGTGGGGGAGGACAGACTTTTGGTGGTGGTGGTGGTGGTGGTGGTGGAGGACAGGGTCTTGGAGGTGGGGGTGGCGGGGGAGGGCGAAAAGGTGGTGGGGGAGGACGAAAAGGTGGTGGGCCGAAACATTGAATAGGACGACGATGAACACAGAGTACTGCAGGACGGGGTAATGGGCGGGGATGATGACAGAGTAATGAAGAACGGGCTGGTGGGCAAGATTGAAGACAAAATGGTAATGGTATCATTGTGTATGAAAGATGATACAAACTACAAATTCTTCAGATGAAACTCTCAATTCTCACAACTGCAAAGATATGTGTGAAGAACTGCGAAGTACATAGGATGTCGCATCTATTTATATATATAAATAGAAGTCTCTCTCTCTCTCTCTCTAGATAACTATTTTGTCAACATCTACATTATAGCTCAGTAACCAAAAGTACATGTGGTTAATGGCTGGCTAATTGTTATTAAAAGTTGAGATATCACGTTTTAGTTTTTTCCATTTTTTTGGTGGGGATCCCATGTTCAAACTAGGTGGTCAGATAAGGACAACTTAATTTAAAGTCAACAAAGTTATGGAAGAGATTGAATCTCTCTTGAAAGAAGGGAAGATAATAGCATAAGCAAGAAATGAATCTAGGAATAGCCTCCTCCCTCCTCCTTAAAGCATGTCGAGGAGTTCTTGGAGTTTGCAATGTCATGTAATAGGAATGCTTATTTGGTAAGTAGCAAGGCATGCAAGCTTTTGACATGACTTTGAGAGAAGCTCACGTCTAAGATTGTAGTGGACTGCATCAACTACATAATCTAAAAGCTTCATCCTTGAAAAGATTGCCAACATTATATCTATCATTCATGTCATGTTTGTTGAGGCTGGATCACCTTCATGTATGTGTACACTGCTTGTATAATTAGATGATAACACTTGTTCTATTCATTGTCATTATTTAAAATACACAGACAGAATATCATTAATTTATGAAAAATAAAATAAGTATCATCACCTGATCATACATGCATTCACATGCAGTGATCTAGCTCCATGTTTAGTCACCAATAAATGAATAGAAAAAAGTAACAATATTCTGTCTTTTTTTTAATTAGTTTTTATCAGTTAAAAAATTCTTCTTTAAACTTTGAAATCACAGCTGAAATAGTGAAATAATTTACTTTCTTCGCACAAATTTCTTGCTCTAAAGGGATTGTCTCTTCTTTTTATTTTTAATTTTTTATGTAATCAAAGGAATTTTCTTATTGAGAGCTACAAGGTGTTAGAACATTTCTAATTAATCTTACACTTTTTCAATGAAAGTAAGATGTTACAATTTCACCTAAAAAATGTATTAAACGCTGTGTTATGATGACTTTCAATTTTTTATTTTTTATTTTTTAATTTTTTGCATAAATATTTTTAAGAATTAATGAGACAAAAAGAAATTAAATGGAGGTGTAAAATTCTATATAAGTGTCCTTCAACACCCCTTTTTTTAAATTGTAAAATTTTATTAAAAACTATACATATATATATATATATATATTTTTTTTTCCCCCTTATATTTTCTATACATTTGTTGTCAAATAATTACAACCTCGAGATTCCTGATCATAAAATGACAAGTCCCACATATCCGCGGAAGATAACCAGAAGCTGCTAATCTTGTATCTAGTGAAGGTCATTGTGGTTCCATTCTAACCTTTCAAGAACTCTATTTTAAATTCATTTGTAACTAATAATTATTAAAAAATGGTGATCTCAGTTTTCTATATAAACACTGTGTGTTCTCGTGGCTGGGCTTCCAGCCCTTATCCTAAATCCAGTTAATTATTATGTCAACACATATAATATCACATTATTAATTAACTTCCAATCGATTATTGAGCCCATGTCCCAAGGTTAACAAAAAGTTATTAAAAAATGCTTCTACCAAAAAATAATAATAATAATAAATGCGACCATGTGCATATTTTGTAGTCCCACGTTGCATTAAAAAAAATTGGTACCCGAAGAATGGGTGAACAAATAATGGGAGAGGATTGGGCACGCTGTTTTTTTCTTAGAGTTAGCGATTCAACCAATAGGGGGTTGGGATGGGAAGGGCATTGTGGTCATTTTGAAATGCGAGGGAGAGATAGTGAGACAAGCTGTGCATCCTGTGCCAAGCCTTTTCAAGAGGATAAATATACCCATATTATTTTTTAGGGAATTTTTTTTTTTATCTAACCTGGTAGGATACATTAGCACCCTCTTTCTTTATCTCTCTCATGCTGACATGAAATTACTTCTCTACCTAGGGGTGTAAGTTTGGTTGTGAAGGCACGAGTGCACCCTAGCCTTGAGGTCGAACATGGTCTGGGCTAAGATTTTTTTATCCTGAGGGCGGGCAAGGGTCGAAAAACACTAACCATGTGTGAGGGATGAGTCAAGCTTGGGTTGAGGCCTAGGCCCAGCCTAACTCAATCCGACCCTGATTTTAACCATGATTTATATAATATAATTTAGGATCATCATCATATCCTTTCATTTAGAATGATGAAATTTGGATTATGATTTTTATGATTAGGTGTCATGAACATTTACTATTGCGTTGCACTTCATAATTTTAATTGTGTATTTATAATTTGATTTATTGGTGCTTTTGTTAATGCATAAGACACAAATGTGAAAAACATGGACGATCAAGGTTAGGTCAACCTTGGCAAAAATCATGGCTGATTAGGGCCAAGGTTGGGTTGGCATTAGGCTAACAGGGTTGGGCCTAGGCTTGAGCCTGGCAAGGTTGGATTGGGCTTGAGTTGAATTTTGGAGACCTAGGATTGGACTTGGGTTTTAGCCCAACTCGACCCTGTTTCACCTCTATCTCTACCTATTATGCAAATGCCAAGTAATTGTTTAGGTATGTTTCTCGTAGTAGTTATATAGGGAATTATGTGTTAGAATATTGAGAGAGCAAACCTAAGAATCACCTTCGTGAAGGAGAACTTTCAATCTATCACCTGCATAGAATTATCATAAATATATAATAGAAATTAATAGAAAATTAGTAAGTTGGGTTGTGTCACTTGACGTTGTCCTTACGATTGTAGATATCCCCTATGGTGCAATCGAAAATATTGCAAATCAGCCTCCAAAATAAAATAGCTCAATGGCTCCCCCTATTGAATTGGAGTATTATTAGGAAGAAAGTGCATGCTATGTTTTTTCTTTTATGTAAGCCTTTTGTTTTTCAAAATAATAATAATAATAATAATAATAATAATAATAATAATAATAATAATATGAAAAGAAAAATAATATTCTTTTCTTTTCTTTTCTTTTCTTTTTAATTCATCCTTACCAAACAAATACATCCTAATTTTTTGTGAAAGAAAAAAAGAGTTGTCAGATTTGAAATCCCACATACACAGTTGAAAAAAAAAAGCCGTTGACCCTATAGCTAGTGAAGGCTATTTTAGCTCCATTATTATTATTATTATTAATGACAGTAACGATCTACATACTAGAGATCCTCATATATTGTAATGGTGATTTTGTTTTTCATATAAACCCTAAAAAAATCCATATTTTAAAGAACAAGAAAAACCCTTCTCATCAACTCTCTCGAGTTGGTCTGCCATTCCTCGGCCAGTCAAACTTTGAAAATACCATATGGTTCATTTAGATGATCAGTTAAAACCATGTTTAACCAATCACCAAACAGAGTATTTAAGATTTTGAATTCCTCTACAAAGAAAGAACATAATAGAACGGTCGTTGTCCTTTGACCGGTCCTCTTAGTCGGCTAGGTCATCCACACTTCAACTGTCCTGGAAATTAGCGTTGGCATCCACACACCACCTCTGGTGTAGTTTTTTTTTTTTTTTTTTTTTTTTTTTTTTTTTTTGAAGAAAGAACATTTTTTTTAATAATTATTTAGTGGGACATGGGATCCCAAAACATGTATAAGCAACTTAGTTTTTTTTTTTATGTGGATTTGGAGAGCACATCAGGATCTCAGACAAGAGCCATTCTGGTAAGGAATTGATCCATAGAGATGGAATTCAATGCAGGAAAAACCCTACAGTGTATCAAATCATACGAGAATTTGATGATAGAAAACATATATGGAACGATTCATGAAGATCGATAAGCATGCACGACAAACACTATAAAATATATGTTTTAGGCATACCTGAATCCATGGTTGAAGAATAAGAACTCCTTAATGTCTTCTTGTATGCTCCTTGTATAACACGATCAATGTTGGTCTGGTCTACCCTCTTTCCCTTATGTTTTTGATTGTTAGCTTCACTTAATGGGTCAGTGATAACTATATATAGGGGTGAGGGTAGGGACTAACCCTGCAATAAAATTAGGGTTTCCTCCCCATTAAGGAAACAATACATTAAGTCCACACATAGAAATAAATATTTCATACCATTAAGGTGTGCTAATAGAATCCAATATCTCCATAGAGATCACTTATCAATAATATTGGATTCTTTCTGCTTACTCAATCTTTAGTCAACACCACTAAACCGGTTTTGGAAACAAATCTTTGACTATGCTAGCCCACCTAATAAGAAATCTTACAATCTCCCACTTGGGCAGCATATGTCACAAGTTTTAGATTTTAAAATTTATTTAAAAACGACTTTCCGGTTTAGATAAACTGAATGTGGCCACAAACAAAACAGTGTCAAATGGAGTGCACCTTAAACCAAATGCCTTGGTCCGAATGAGAATTACAAACACTCAATCGTATTGATCATCACAACTAAAGCGATATGAGACCACACACGTCAAAGTGCTCATAACATCACCGACTTGGGCTGAACAGTATGAAAGTGTGGTATGGAAATAACATGCAATAGTGATCATCATGTCTATTTTCGAATTGGTCCTGGCTCGAAAACCAAATGAGCCTTATGAGACAGATACCGAAGGTCTCATTAACTATAAGCGTCTCCCAAACGCTTAAGCTTCAATCAAAGAAGCTCATTGGGATTGGATCCGGATGTCCCACAACACTAGCACTAGACCTCAATCAAACGAGGCTTTACTAGTGACTGGATGTATGTGTATTGACTGGAACCTCAGATACCGAATGAGGTAAATACACCACATATAACCTCAATTTTCTGTAGGAGGCAAATAGATAAGTGTATACACATAAACAAATGGCCATAAAAAAATGCATATATATATTCTTGAGAACAATAATAATGCAATAAAACTGAAAGTTAAATGCAAACATATTGAGCAAACTCCCACTAATAAAATGCATCAAAAGAACTAACAAGTCCCATATTAGTGACATGCTCTTGAAAAACTTTTGGAGTCAAGCCCTTAGTAAGAGGATCTGCAATTATGTTTTCTGTAGCAATCTGCTCCATTGTAATCTGTGACTCTTGAACTTTCTCTCTGACCAAAAAATACTTAATGTCAATGTGTTTAGAGCCTGAAGTACTTTTACTGTTATGAGAGAAACGTACAGCAACGGAGTTGTCACAGAACATCCTCAATGGTTTAGATATAGAGTCAACAATCTGTAGCCCTGAGATAAAATTCCTGAACTATAAAGCTTGAATAGTGGCTTTATAACATGCCACATACTCAGCTTGCATAGTAGAAGATGCAGTGAGTGTCTGCTTGACACTCTTCCAAGATATAACCCCACCTGCCATCACAAAAACATATCCAGAAGTAGACTTGAGGTCATCTAGGCATCCAGTAAAATCTGCGTCAGTGTAACCAACTACATCAAGAGAATCGGTTCTTCTATAAGTAAGCATAAAATCCTTAGTGTCCTGTAAATATCTCATGACTTTCTTAGCGGCTACCCAATGCGCTTCACCAGGGTTGCTTAAATATCTCCCAAGTACACTGACAACATAGGCAATGTCTGGCCGTGTACAAACTTGAGCATACATCAAACTACCAACAGCAGATGCATAAGGTATGTTCTTCATCTGATTGCACTCCAATTCTGTCTGTGGACATTGAGACTTGCCAAATTTGTCTCCTTTTACAACTGGAGCCTTACTAGGGGAACATGCTAACATATTAAACCTTTTTAATATCCTCTCAATGTAACCTTTCTGAGACAAACCAAGAACGCCACAAGACCTATCACGATGAATCTCAATGCCCAAAACATAAGAGGCCTCACCAAGATCCTTCATATCAAAGTGATTTGATAATAATCGTTTTGTCTCATGTAAAAAATCAACATTATTGCTGGCAAGAAGAATACCATCAACATAAAGCACAAGGAAAATGAACTTACTCCCACTGATCTTCAGATAAATACATTGGTCCACAAGATTTTCTTTGAAACCACAAGAAGTGATAACTTCATCGAACTTAAGATACCATTGTCTAGATGCTTGTTTCAAACCATAAATAGATTTCTTAAGTTTGCACACAAGGTGCTCTGTATCAGCTTGCCTGAAGCCAAGGGGGTGTTGCATGTAAACATCCTCTTCAAGATCTCCATTTAGGAAAGTTGTTTTGACATCCATCTGATGAAGTTCCAAATCAAAATGTGCAACTAAAGCCATGATGATTCTGAAAGAATCTTTTGTCGAGACTGGTGAGAATGTTTCCTTGTAATCTATGCTCTCTCTCTGGCTGAATCCTTTTGCTACAAGTCTGGCCTTGTAACGCTCAATTTCACCTTTAGAGTTCCGTTTGGTCTTGAAAATCCATTTACAACCAATCGGTCTGCATCCTTTTGGTAATTCAACCAAATTTCAAACATCATTAACAGACATAGAATTCAATTCATCTTGCATGGCAAACATCCACATTGATGAATTGGGATCATTGGCAGCCTGGTCAAAACTGATTGGATCTGAATCCAAAGTAATATCAAACTCATGTTCTTGTAAATAAACAACATAGTCATCAGATATGGCAGGCCTACGAGTTCTCTCTGATTTCCTCAAGGGAACATCAGCAACAATATGGTCCTGAATCTCATCAACAACAGGGGGTGCAGGCTCAACCACTATAGGTTGCACAGGTTCGTGAGTGGGGACATTCTCTTGTTCAATGTGAGGTTGTAATACAGTAGACGGCAATGTCACAGGCATAGGTACAAGAACACATTCCTCCTCAAAAACAAAGTTACGTGGTTGAGTAGACTGAAAATCTAAATCATCCTCAAAGAAAACTGCTTGATTTGATTCCACTACTCTAGTAGAATGTGTAGGACAATAGAATCTATATCCTCTTGATCTTTCAGAATAACCGATAAAATGACCACTAATGGTCCTTGGATCAAGCTTCCTCATCTGAGGATTGTAAGGTCTCACCTCTGCAGCACATCCCCATATATGAAAATGAGATAAATTTGACTTCTTACCAGTCCACAATTCATAGGGAGTTCTGGGAACAGACTTGCTAGGCACTTTATTCAAAATATATACTGTTGTTTTCAAAGCATCACCCCATAAGAAATCAAGTAAAGTTGAATTACTTATCATGCTTCTCACCATATCCATAAGGGTACGGTTTCTCCTTTCAGCCACCCCATTCTGCTCAGGTGAACCAGGAACAGTGTACTGAGCGTCAATACCACATTCTTGTAAGAATCTGGCAAATGGTCCAGGGTTACGCCCAGTTTCATCATATCTACCATAAAACTCTCCACCTCGATCAGATCTCACACTTTTTATCTTCTTTTCCCTTTTAAGTTCTACCTCTGCTTTAAAAACTTTGAAAGCATCTAAGGATTCAGATTTTTCTTGAATAAGGTAAATAAAACCAAAACAGGAAAAATCATCTATGAAAGTAATAAAATATCTGTATCCACCCATGGTAGTAGGAGTGAATGGACCACAAATATCAGTATGAATCAGCTCCAATGCTTCATCCTTCCTGGTTGCACCTTTCTTTTTAGCTCTAGTGTGTTTCCCCTTAATGCAATCAATACAAATTCCAAAATCTGAAAAATCCAATTGAGGAAGTGTACCATCCTTAATCAATCGTTCTATCCTCTGTTTAGAAATATGTCCTAAACGTTTATGCCACAACATAGAAGAATTTTCATCCAATCTAGCACGTTTAGGATTTGTAACCACATAATTTATAATAGAAGAACTGTTGGCATATTTGGAAGAACTAATATCCAAATCAAATTTATAAAGACCATCATATAACAAGGCAGATCCAACCATAAGAGAACCAGAATAGAGAGTAAGTTTTCCATTACCAATATTAAAAGTGTAACCACAACTGTCAAGTTTAGATACCGAAACAAGTTTTCGTCTAAACGATGGTACATAAATCACATCATTCAAATTCAAAACAAAACCAGTGGATAAAAGTAATCTAACTACTCCTATAAATTCAACTTTGGTCTTCTCTCCATTTCCCATGTAAATCATCATCTCTCCCTCACTTGGTTTCCTCCTGCTTCTTAATTCCTGCAAACAATTAGTGATGTGAATAGTTGCTCCAGTATCAATCCACCACGAATCAGGGGAAACATCTACAAGATTGGATTCAAGACACACTAGAGCTAAAGATGTACCTTTCTTTTCAAGCCATTTCTTATAGCCATAGCAATCTGTCTTCATATGTCCATCTTTTTTGCAGAAGAAACACTTTCCCTTAAAAGCCTTAGTCTTTGGTTTCAGATTCTGATCGGTTTTCTGTTCTATTTTTCCTGATTTTTCTTGCTTGTTGCCTTTCCAATTTTTCTTGAATTTCTTCTTACCCCCATTATTGGAAACAAAATAAGCAGAGTTAAATTTTTCCTTCTTCTTTCTTTCCTCTTCCTGTACCAATATGGAAGTCATGTCCTCAAGATTCCACTCTAATTTTTGTGCATTATAGGAGGTCTTAAGAGTATCAAACGATGATGGAAGTGATTGCATAATTTGCCACATAAGGAAAGAATCAGATATCTTCACTTCCATCTCGCCCAATGTGGCAGCATAATTGGTCATTTTCATAATGTGATCACGTACTCCACTTGTGCCATCATATCGAGTGGATGAGAACCACTCTAAATATGTTATCTTCTCAGCCTTATCAAATTTGGTAAACTTTGTATTAACGGCTGCAAGAAAATCCTTAGCATTTTCTTTCGAAGGCATACTTTTCTTAATGGTCTTGTCCATAGTATGCTTCATAACAATCAGACACAATCTGTTGGACTCCTCCCACTTTTCATAAAGTGTTTTTGCAGTAGCATCACTCTCAGTTGTGGGCTCGGGGGGTTTATCTGTTCTCAGGGCATAATCGAGTCTCATGATTGCAAGAAACACAGTAAGAGAGTCTATCCACTCCTCAAAATTGGAACCATTCAGGACTTTGATGGAAGATAATTGGGAAGTCATAGCTGGCAATAATAAGTACCAAAATTTTACCAAAACATACAATATGCAATAACCAAAAGCATATCAACATCCCAATAATATAATGAAAACTGACTAATTAGGGCTTATTAATCAGATTTATCCCAATACCAATTTTAACAATTGTATGAAAAACATAAATTGGGAAAAGATCCAGCATCATTGGGGTCACACCTGTGGTGGCAAGATCGTCCAACATGCAGTGAAATCTTTCACATGTAAGGCGAGACACAAAAAAAAAACAATACCATATTGTAGATTTCGTCATCTGTGGTGGCAAGACAAGAACCTCCAAAATAGTGAAGCTCAAAACGTCACCCTCACACCATCAAGCAAAACCGACCAAACGAAGATTCACCTGTGTTGGCAAGAGCACATCGTTCGCTATATGGCTTTCTTGACTGCAATCCATCTGGATGATCTATAGTGATTTTGCATCTTTAGGAATTAGCCCACTAAGTGGAAGTCTAATCTCTAAAGTTACGAAAACTCTATAGATCTGGATTGTAACTATATGCCCATTATATTTTTAATAATTTTCCATCAAAGAATTACTGAATAATAATATGAAAAACAAAAGCACATAAAATTTTAATATATAAAATCATAAGTGTTCCTATTATGACAGATCAGAACAACATCATGGATTGCATAATAATTCCCTATAGTGATTGAATCCAATAGCACAAGAATTAATATGAATTTGCTTTTGTCACTTTTTTTTTTTTGCTAGTGACTAAACCAAATGTCACAAAAAGTAAA
>NW_024869027.1:21996-41009 GCF_013358625.1 Macadamia integrifolia
ACAAATCAAGGGATTTTTTTTTATACAAAAGCAGCCAAAACCGTACTTGCTTTTTTTTCATTATCATTTTTTTTTTTTTTAAATAAAACTTGGTAAGTTTTATCCTTTAGTAATAATATATTATTTTTCTTGTTTCTTCAAAACAAAACGACTCGAGGAGAAAAAATTGATGTTTATTACTGGTGGTACAGCTGATCGATTTTTCATGAACGAGGCTCTGATACCATTGTTAGAAAACATATACGGAACGATTCATGAAGATCGATAAGTATGCATGACAAACACTATAAAATATATGTTTTAGGCATACCTGAATCCATGGTTGAATAATAAGAATTCCTCAATGTCTTCTTGTATGCTCCTTGTATAACACGATCAATGTTTGTCTGGTCTACCCTCTTTCCCTTATGCTTTTGATTGTTAGCTTCACTTAATGGGTCAGTGATAACTATATATAGGGGTGAGGGTAGGGACCAACCCTGCAATAAAATTAGGGTTTCCTCCACATTAAGGAAACAATACCTTAGGTCCACACATAGAAATAAATATTTCATACCATTAAGGTGTGCTAATAGAATCCAATATCTCCATAGAGATCACTTATAAATAATATTGGATTCTTTCTGCTTACTCCATCTTTAGTCAACACCACTAAATCGATTTTGGAAACAAATCTTTGACTATGCTAGCCCACTTAATAAGAAATCTTACATTTGATTCACACTTGTGGATTTGTGGGGCTTGAGCACGGGCAGTTCTTTTATGATGAGGAAGTGAAGTTGTGTTTAACTAACAAGAAATGAATAGAAAATCTAAAAAAAAAAAAAAAGAACTGTTAAAAGAAAGAAAAGTAAGAATTTTTTTTTATTATTGAAAAACTAATAAATAAATAAAAATATGTTCTTTCTAGAAAAAAAAAATATTGAAATTAAAATTTAATAAGTTGAAACAAGAACGATTATGCACTTGGGAGTTGGGACTCGAATGAGCACACTGAGCATCCCTATATTAACAGTTACAGAAAGGATAGAGAACTAAGATGGGTATCAAGTACAGTTCAGCATTAACATTGAAAGGTGTTGGGTTGGACTGGGCCCCAGATTGATATTTCATGGACTATATTCCTTTTTATTTTAAGAAATTGAGCCCATTAATATTGGGCCCATTAATTTAGAGCATTTGGATTCCTATCAAATTGAATGAGGCAATCAACTAAGAAAGAACGTAACATTTGGCCTCAGAGCCCAACGACAAGGAGGCTCGAGGCCGAGGCCGAGGTCAAGGTCAAGGTCAATTCCATCTTTAATGGTCAAGAGCTTATGTCGAAGGGAAATGCCTACAGCCTTGAATACATACTCGGTTTCATCATTCAATTGAGAAATCGTGGGGTGGGGTGGGAAGATAATTCTAAGTTTTAAACCTTCTAATAATTTAAACCAAGGCAATGAACCATTGGGTAACGGTCAACGCTGTTCAGCTCATCAATTTGTAAATTCAGTAGAGGAATTTTTGTTTACGATCCCATATCAATCATATAAGGGTTGAGTTCTTCGAGGTCCGTATCAATAGTATCAGAGTAGTGTTGGTATACAATGTCTTGTATTCCGACATAGTTTAATCTAGGGAGTACTAGTGCAGCGTCTCAACAGGCAGGACAACGGTCTTACTAGCCAGTTAGTAGACCGTGGGGGTTGCCAAGGGGGCAGGAGGCCCCCCTGCATAGCGGGAATATAGGGGGCAAAAGCCCCCGCTTGAATTTTTTATTTGAGGGCAGTTTTGTACTTTCCGGATTAGGATTTTTCGCTATATATTCATAACAAATATTTTTTTCTCTATAATACAAGCAATACTGAGAGGTGTGAGGATGAACATTGTAACCCTATTCTCCATTGATGATAAAGCAGGATCTCATCTCACCGAGGACGTAGGCAATCTTGTCGAACCTCGTAAATTTGTATGCATTGATTGTTCTTGTTTTTCCATTATCTTCTACATCGTTTTAGGGTTGCGTTTCTACAAGAAATTAATCCTCATTCCAACCTTCACGCAAAATGGACGATCTAGTGCCAGATTGAATGCTGCTAGGAAATGGCTACTTGCCACTAGGCTAAAACTATAGAACAGATTGAGAACCATTTAGAAATGACTACCTTATCCAAAGTGGACCTTCGTGGACGTCGCATTAAAAAGCATGGGGGTACTTCCGATCCCATATTAGCACATAGATTTTACAAGAGAATTGATATGGTTGCTATGATCTTGGGTTCCCTCGCTTTGTAAGCTGATCTATGGGATTGAGTTCTTTTAGGTCTGTATCAATTCTGCCTCCAACACTTCCACAATTAGTACTAGAGATTCAAGTCATAGTATCAATACTGGTATTTATCTTAGCCGATATTGATACGTATTAATGGTGTCGAATCGTAATGAGCTATTTAAAGTTGATTAAAAATAATTACCCTCACAGATATCGTATTGGTATCGATCCTAAAGCTGATAAGATACTGACAGTTAATACCAAGATCCATACAAGATGTTCTTGAATCTCTTGTACCAAGACAAGATCGTGGGATATCGTTGATGTCACTCTTTGGTGACCCTTTAAAGCTGTCTTTTGTTTAGGTATGTATTGTAGTAGTCATCCATAGAGCACTCATGTAAGCCACCATTGGGTTGGATTTAAATATTGATTGTGGTTATCTAAATTGCCATTAGGATTGGGTTTCTATATTGTAATTAAGATGTTTCTATCAAAGCTTGCCTGTGCCCTCAGCTTTTTGGATGAGTAATGAAGAGGTAGAGTTGTAGAAACGCAACCCTAAAACGATGCAGAAGATAATAGAAAAACAAAACAAACAATGCATATGGATTTTTACGAGGTTCGGCAAGATTGTCTACGTCCCCGGTGAGATGAGGTCCTGCTTCACTATCAATGGAGAATAGGGTTACAGCGCTCGTTCTCACACCTCTCAGTATTGCTTGCATTACAGAGAAAGAAACCCTAGCTACAATATATAGCAAAAAAACTTTAATTCGGAAAGTACACAATTGCCCTCAAATAAAAAATTCGAGCGGGGGGCTGTGGCCCCCTACACCTCCTGCTATGCAGGGGGGCCTCCTACCCCCTTGCAATCCCCATGGCCAGCTCGAATTAGCGGGACCGCCGTTCTGCCTGTCTAGGTGCTGCACCAATACTCCCTAGATTAAACTGCCACGGAATACAAGACATCATACACCAACAAAAGTCTTTGTTTTCCTTCTTTTATCTATGAATTCGAACTCAAAAAATCATTCTTCGAGCCATCTCCAACTCACCCCTTATGTCTGGCCATAATGATTTGTGGCATTCAATACTAGAAAGGGGAAGAATTTGATTTTGTGTAATTTTCTTTGAGACGAATGAGAGAGTTTGGGTTTCCCTCCAAAATTGACCACTTGGAGAATTTGAATCCACTTGTAAGAAGAACTTTAATAACATAGAAAGAAATGAATCTATGTAGATTCATATATTCTAAAGCATGTAGAGTTTGAGGCTTCTGACTGTTATCTATTTTCCCTTTCTACCTATAAAAAAAAAAGAAAATTAAAGTTATTCCATGAGTCATACCTTGGATTATCGGTAAAACTAGCAAGGTATACAACTTAAGATGGAACTTGGAAGATAAAAGTATAGTGCTATTGGAGTGTTTACAGTCTTTATTACTCATGAAATTGAGAGAGAGATAGAGAGAGAGAAGATCAGGGATGCAAGTGACGATCCAGAGAAACAAAGGAGAGGTTGGCATATTGTTTCTCTCTTTGGAGATGGCTTTTCCATAGGAGAGGAGGACGTTGATACGATGGAGAAGAATGTTTGGAGGTGGTGGTATTCGTAAAGTTTAGAATATGAAAAATAATACCCCAAACATAATATATCAAACATGAGGTATCCCAGGTGGAGTTTCTTCAAACATTAGGTACTTCAAGTATAATTTACCTTAAAAATAAAGAAAAATAAACCATTTTAAAAAAGAAGACAGGTGATCTACTTGTTATACGGGTGTGGAATAAAACCTCTAATACCAAGTCAATGGGAGCAAACAATTAACATAAAAAGAGAACCATCTTTTAGGATGATATAGATCAATATAAAAGAGAGAGAATATTTGTGTATCGATGTATCTAAGAGAGTCTACCAGCCATGTGCATTGCCTTTTAAATAAATAAAAAAAAAAAAAAATCCCTAAAGGAGTCTTGACTCTCGAGTAGGTTAGCCATTCCTAAGATTGGGATCTTCTCCAAGGTACCAACACTCATCTAACGGCTGGTAGGACCCGAATACGCATCCAAGTGCTGAAGAGATCTAGGTCGACATTTCTTACACAGCCAACTGCTTACTTGTAAACAGCTATATTTATATCAAATTATTACTAACTTCCAATGGATGGCCGCCCACGGTAACCTAAAGCACATGTTAGTGGTTGTTGAAAGTTGCAACCACGTTCTTGTTTTTGGGATCCCATGTTCCATTAAACAACAATTATTATCTTCTCTACCTAAGATTTGATTGATTTCATATACTGGTCAGACCCATATGGTTAACCCGGATGGTCAGACCAGAAACAATCAGTTTCTAAAAATATTTTATGATATTATTCCATTCTCTCATACGTGATTCGCCCTTATTTGGTTGGGTCAAATCCGGTTTGTTTCTTGTGTTATGATATGGTTAAACCAGGGGTCAGCCGCCGAAACTATGGTTTAAGTAGGAGAATTTAAAAAAGTAACGGAATCAACGACCTTTTCCCGGGTTCTCCCGCGAAAACTTTACAGCTTCTGGTCTCGTAATAAGGCGCTGTCTTCCAATTTATAATAACTTCGTTCCGAGAATCTCGGCTTCGTCTCTCTCCTTCTGTCTCCTCTTTTCCTCTCTTTCTCTCTCTATAATTTTTTTTGGGGGTGCAATTTCTCTCTCTAAATCGATCAATGATCGATTGGAATTCGCAGCCCACGATGGGATTTGATGATAATATTTTTTTATTTTTAGAAGAAAATTATTATTATTTTTATTATCATTCAAGGGACCATCTCTGCTACTACTGCTACTACTTTCTTTCCTTTTCCTCTGTCCAAGAAGGTGGAAGAGGAAGAATAGACGAATTGGGTCATCGATCTCGTAATGGCTATCGCCGGAAGAGAGATCGGTGGCTCTGGTCAGAGGTTACTGAATCTTGTTTACGACATTGGAAGGATCGGTGGATTTGGAGATGTTTACAAGAGGGAATGTAGTGATCTCTGCCGCAAAATTGGGCTTCTTTCTCCTTTGTTTGAGGAGATTAGGGATTTCAAAGATGATACAGAAGATGCCCATTCCTTTGTTTCATCGTCGTCGCCGGCTTCTTCTTTGAGAGATCTATTGGCGGTGCTTCGTGCTGCTAAGCGGCTCGTTCTCGTTGCTCGGAATTATGACTCCAAAACCTCTCCTGTGAGTGATTTCATTTCCTTAATTTAGTTTCACATGAAATTTTTTGGGTGATTTCCACTCCAATGTGTATAATTCTTTAGTCTTCCAAGGGCTTAATGTGAATGTACTCTAGTTTGTCAATTGTTCGATGATTTGCCCAATTGTCCTGATGATATCAGTGGAAAGTTAGGTCGCAAGCATCTGTATCAATTGCCGGGTAGCACGATTGATTATCAGTTGCATTTGTCTTACATGCCTAGTGTGTGATTCAATTACATGGATCCTTTGAGCTATAATGAAATTAATTTTTAGCACTTTTACAATCATCATAAGCTCAGACATTAGCAACCCAGGATCAGAATTTTACAGAGTAGTCATCTCATCATAAACCTCAAAAATCATCTGGTCTGATAATGGAACTGCTGGATCGGAGAAAAATATATGTAGGAATTATTTCGGCTGTTGTTTAACCTGTTTCTATTGAAAGCAAAATTTTTTTGTTGTTTTTTTTTTTTAATCTGCGTGTGATATTGTTTTTCCTAAAGCTTCTGTTTCTTGATTTAGGATCTATCTGGGAAGAGAATTTCCTTCCAGTTCCAATGTATAACATGGAAGTTGGAGAGAGCATTGGGTAACATACCATATGGTCATTTCGACATATCAGACGAAGTTCAGGAACAAGTAAGAGTTCAGCAATATATGTTGCCTTTGACTTGACTGAAGTATATCCCCTAACATTGTCTCTTTCATCAGGTCGGACTGGTTCGGGCACAGTTGAGAAGAGCAGCGGAAAGGAATGGATCTCTGAATTCAAAAATAGTCTCTCGTGCCTTATCCGAGCCACTTGGCAAGGAGACCAATATCCCAGGTTCAGGTAACAGGGTAGTTGGAAGCTTGCATGTTGAGAACATAGGTAATGTCAAACCTCAAGAACTGGTGGACATCGCTCCAAAAGTAAATGGCAAGATGGGGCATAATATGGAACAGAAGATGCATAAATTAGAAAGATCGAAGCGCCTCTCTGAGTTATTTAACGAAGCTGACTCGGACAAGGAAGATGACATGGCCACCAAGACTTCTGAGGAAACTAAGAAGCCCGACTCTGTAGTTATTCCTGATGATTTCCGCTGCCCTATATCTCTTGAATTGATGAGAGATCCTGTAATTGTGGCCACTGGACAGGTACGATTTACTGTCTCACATCCCACTTAATGTTTCTGCGCTCTTAACAAGCTTTTACTAAGAAATTCTGAAACTCAACTCCTCCTTGCATGATCTTCTGTTCCTTTGATTTGCAGACTTATGAGAGGTCATATATACAGAGATGGATAGATTGTGGCAACAGAACATGCCCAAAAACTCAGCAGAAGCTTCAAAATTTGACACTAACCCCAAATTATGTGTTGAGAAGTCTAATTGCACAGTGGTGTGTAAAGAACAAGATTGAGATGTCCATGGGATCAGTAAATGGTAGGATTAGGAAGAGTGATGGTTCATTTCAGAATGTTGGTGGCAACAAAGAAGCCATCAATGCTCTGGTCCGTAAGCTTTCCAGTCAGTCCATTGAGGATCTAAGGAGTGCTGCAACTGAAATCCGATCGCTCTCCAAAAGAAGCACAGAGAATCGGATACTGATAGCAGAAGCTGGTGCTATTCCACTTCTGGTTAACCTGCTAACCACAGAAGATGTGAGAACACAAGAAAATGTGGTGACTTCCATCCTCAACCTCTCTATATATGAGAATAATAAACCACTCATAATGCTGGCAGGTGCAGTTCCATCAATTATCCAAGTCCTCAGGGCTGGAAGCATGGAAGCCAAGGAGAATGCAGCAGCAACCCTTTTTACCCTGTCTCTTGTAGATGAGAACAAGATAATAATTGGGGCATCTGGGGCGATAGCAGCTTTAATAGAATTGCTTCTAAATGGAAGCTCAAGAGGGAAGAAAGATGCTGCAACAGCACTATTCAACTTGTGCATTCATCAGGGTAACAAAGGTCGGGCAGTGAGGTCTGGGATCATTGTGCCATTGAAGCGGATGCTTGTAGACTCCAGCAGCTGCATGGTTATTGAAGCTCTCACATTATTGTCAGTTCTTGTCAGCCACCAAGACTGTAAGGTTGCCATAGCAAAGACCAGCATCATTCCTATTTTGATTGATCTGTTGAGGAAAGGCTCACCCCGAAACCAGGAGAATGCTGCAGCCATCCTACTTTCTTTGTGCAAAAAAAATGCCGAGAACCTTGGATGCATTGCAAGGCTTGCTGCTTATATACCCTTGATCGAGCTAGCTAAGAGTGGCACAGATAGAGCCAAGAGAAAGGCCAATTCACTGTTGGATGATCTCCGGAAGTCGCAGTTGCTGTAAAGGTGTGATAGCACTGCAAGGATTCAATTCATTTCTTTATGGTCCTATCAGGGGAAAAAGTTTTTACGCTGCATCCTTCTTCGGGTGTGAAAACTGTAGAAAATAACAAGAGGGAAAGAACCCATTCTTATTATTTCTCGTTTATTTGTTATCTTTCTTTTGCCTGTGTGAAAAATCATTCATCTGTTTCTTGTATCCAGCCAACCAAGAATCCTTCTTCCTTTTTTCTTTTCTTTGGATATTTCTTCTCAGTATGATCATTTTGGGGATTGAATTGATTGACATTGCTAAATTTCGTTTTAGATTCCTGTACAGATGAATTTTTCTTTTCTTTTTTTTAATTGTTAGCCATTACAAAATTATGTGTTGCAGAAAAGACCAAATGCCTACCATCTTCTAGTCTGGTAAGTGATGGCCAAAGTCATTCGGACATTTATTAATGCTTTTGCCTCTCACATATTCTAATGGTGGGATCCAGTGAATGGCCTTACTCCATTCAAGAACTCTGAATCAATTACTTGTATTTTCAGTCTATTTCTGCTATATGTATCATAAACTTTGAATTTGAACATTGTGTGTTCATGAAACTAGCAAGTATACCTTGAACCCCTCCTTTTGTTCGAATTACTACCCTAATGATTAATTGGAGCATTGTTTCTAATCAATGGAACGGTCTAACTTTTTTAGTCCTTTCGACTTTGTAATCCTGCTGAATGAATACTGGCAGAACAAGAGATTAATGCGGAAATCGTGGTACATTTTGTCTTAAGATGTTTGTTTGGCGCGTTTAAACTTGCTCATCCAAAAGGGAAGTGATTGAGATCTCTTTGGCCATAAAGATGAATCTTGTTCTCTGCATCTCTTACCGCTTCTTCTTATGGATGAAACTGATGCTTTGAATGGATTGGAATTGCAATGAAACCAAAAAAGCAGAACACTTCTTGCCAATATTTTCAATCTCAGAAGGATAGATTGGACATAATGATCATTACAAAGTAGTTGATTTCAGACTTAAAATAGCTTTCTAAGTATCTCTATGAAGCTATTGCCTTTGCTTTCTTTTTTCTATGAGAACTCGTTAGTTCAGTAGCATTAGTTGAACAGAGTATCAGAACCATTGTTTGGTTACATGGAATTGAAATTTCAGGTGATGAAAACTTTGTAGTTTTAAGAAACTTTTCCCCTAAAATAGGAAGGGAAATTAGGTCGTCCATGTTTTGAGGTTTGTTAAGTTCAGCTGAAAGAAGTGATCTAGGACAAATGCATTTGCAAAATTTGATTCCATCTTTTGTTAGAATATCCATTTTAGAGCTGTAAGGGTGCGCTTGATCCAACGATTAGGTACGAATGTTACCACCAAGTGGTCACGCGGTCGTAACTTGACATTCTCGGAGTAGGACTGCATAGTTCTCACACCCTAGATCTTGCACATTCGGGAGCCTCGTGCACCGGATATGCTCCTATTTTTTTTATCCATTTTAGTAGCTGTGTTAAGATCAGAAAAGTATAAGGCCTGACCAAGAGATGGAAGTCACACAACTAATAGTCCAGTCAAATTTCTGATAAGCATTGAACATGGAAAGTCAATAAGCCACAATATTTGATTTTTGAAGAGGAAAAGCAGGTCACCCTCCTGTCAAGTTGGAGACTAGAATGCTTAGCAGGCATTGTTCTACGTGCATGGTGGACTGTAAACTCAAATCAAATTCTCAGACAATCATGGAATGGAAGAGATATCTTGATTAGTAAGTAGAGTCTCTTCAAATTGTACACAAATATAGGAGCTAGAAGAGACTGGAAAGAAGGGGAAGCAGTGAAAACATCCTCTGCAGTGAGCGTGGCAGTGCGGTGAGCATCGGATGGCCAAGATGACCTCAGGGTGCATGCCCGTATGCTCCTGGCCATTTGATGCTCACCACACCGCCACACTCACTGTGGAGAATAACGGCCTGAGGAAGCACCTTATATGGAAATTATCAGTTTTTAGTCACCTCCCCACCAGCGTATTCATTTACCTAATATAGCTTCCATCTCGAATCCGATCAATTATGGCAAGAGGTGGAGATAATTTTTCTTGCCCGCTTTGGTGTGCTTTTAAAGCTTTATTGTGGTTCTTTGGCCATGAAGTGTAATCCATTGGAGTATTAATAGCATTCGTTACATGTGTCTGTATAATTGTTTGAAAATTATTGCAAAAAATCAGATTATTAGGGGAAAAAAATCAATGATAATATCTACCAAATTGACGAGTAGCCTATTTAAAAGAGTATTTATATATCTAACAGCTATAATACTAATTGTCGATCCACATGCCTAAACATAGATGAAATGTGTGTAGAAACCTTTTCCCAATATTCATTAATAGCTAAGGCAAAGGGATATAAAATTTTCTCATTATATGGATGGATTTTGTGTGTTATTTATTTATTTATTTTTCCTAGTCGTCTCATCTATGTATTAACTTTTGAAGCTATTTTGAAATGAGTAAAGATTTCAAGATAGCCTACCTTGATATTGTCAAGGTGGCCCAAACATCTACCCCATGAAGAGAATGGATGGGCTTAAATTTTTGTGTATAGAGAGCCCAAGATTTCCTGATTGAATGTAAACCCAAATAGGGTTTGCCAAGTGGTAAAATAGAAGTTTGGAAATTTAGAACTAAAGTAGAAAGTACTTTAAGTATACATGAAGATATATAGAGGTGCTTGAGAATACATGGGAAGGTATTTTGATTGAATTGGAGTTTGTGTTTTGATAAGGGCTACTCTAAACAATGTACTATTTAAACATTGGAATTTGATACGGGGCTAGCTAGGCAATGTTTTATTTATCCAACTATTAGAATTATACCACATCTTCCGCGTAGCCAGCTTGAAAACATATCAAAACGGGCTGTTCAAATTAGTTTTTTCCACTCTAGTGCTATTGGAAGCCCAATGTTCATCCAACGGCTAGGAGGACTTGGGGTGCATGCCCATATGTTGAGTTGTTTGTCTGGGTCCTCTTAGCTATTGGATGCACGTTGAACTTCCAGTGGCACTAGAAAGGATCTGGTGAACATGGGTTACAATTTTCCTATGACTTCCCTTACCTACCTCCTCCAATTATCACCTCTAGTGTCAACGAGAAACCTTTGCCACATATATAGGTTCCCACCTCCATCCCCTTCTCTACCCTTTGTCCCTGCTTCCACCCTCTATCCCCACCACTGTATGTACATTTCTCTGCCCCAACCTCCCACCTCTCACCTACCACCTCCCTGCCTTCCTCCAACCCCCAGCCTCTAGCACTCATCTTCAGTGCCGGCAGATACCCCGGAAACCTCTTCCATGATTTCAACAATGGCTTCATCCCCTTCTTTCATGCCTTGCTTTGTTAATAAACATAACTTGGCAGATATGTCGGCTGATTGATAGACGGAACTTCTCTCCACCCATGGTTTATAGAGAATCTCTTAGTAGAAGAATATTTCAAACCATAATAAGGGGTGAAAATTAATAATGAATCCCAAGTTCAATCATAGTGTCACATCACCATTGATAACTATAGTTAAGGGCAAAACTTAAGTAAATCTAAATCTTAATACCAATTCTCCAAACCTATTTTGTAATCACCATCATGGTTCTACATATCGGTATTAGATCACCTACCGGTATCAGTTTGGCAAGTGTCCAATCCTGATACATGGTCAATACCTTATTGGTTGAACGGTATGGATTAGGGGTAAAAAAGTGAAAAAAAAAATTATTTTTTTAAAGTAAGTCAAGGTTATTTCTGTCTGATATGGGCAATCCAATACCTATCCATCTCGATACATAATAGTTTTGAGGATAACCGATACCCATTCTGATTCCATGCTTTTTGATGTTCATTTTTTATTTTTAATTAATTTTCCCTTCTCAATAGTTAGTAAATAACAATTTATCAATGAAACGTATAACTAGTCATTAAGTCTACAAGACAGTTGAATTAAAAATTCAAAATATATCAAAGCTTTTTGACAATCTGTGGTTCTTCTTCCCGGTTCCAATTCCTACGGTTTCAACTGTTTTTGAGCAATCTAGAATAGATAGAGGCCGATCGAGTGTCCGATTTCAAGTTTTAAAACCTAGCTAGTTATTTATTTTTTATTTATTTTTTTATTTTTAACACATGATTGTTGGTTGGCCTCCAACTTTTGTGATTGTATTGTCCAAGTAACTATGTGATAATGCAATGATCTTAATCCAATAGACAATAGATACTAGAATAATGATAAATAAAAGGTTGCTTAAAACTTACTTTTTTTCAATTGTAAGGAATGGTTGAGATTGATTTATTAATTAAAATAATTATTTTTTCAAGAGATTCTCATCTATCCAATAGTCCTAATAATCTAATCATGAATTTATATATCGTATAATAGTGATGGCAAGAGATTACTATCTAGATTGTTGGTCTAAGAGCTAGATATACAAGAATAACTCGTCACCAAAAGTGGTGAAATAACAAGTTATAGTCTTATTTTTTTGTCACATTAAAAAGAGATTTTCAAAATATTGAAATTCGTTTAATGAAGCATTTAATTTAGATCGTATCTGAAAATCATTTTTACCCTTTTATTAAATAATTTTTTAAAAAAGAAAAAAAAAATAAAGATTACACTCTTGTTATAACCAAATTTAGGATAATATTTGCCCTTGAATTTAAAAGGATAATTTTATTGCTCCTCATCGATCGTCATTGACCACCAAAGCTACCAGTGGCAAAAAGCAAAGGTTTTGCCACAATTAGAAGATTATTAATTGGAATTGCTCTATTTTTTTTTTTTTTTTAACGTATATAAGGGTTTTTTTTTTTTTATAGGTCAATACTTTTTGTCTTATTTGATACACATAAATATAAAAAAAGAATATATTTGTTTTAGTTGATTCTTCATATTGAGGGGAAAAAAAAGCATTTTTACTCTGATTTTTAAGCCGAATGTATCAATTCAAGTCTAAATCATTTGTTTCGTAAAGAACTTGAAATGTCTTGGTTGCTTCTACATCTCTTGGTGGTGCTTTATATTTTATTTGGCTAAACTGAACTTGGTTTAGGAAGTGTCCTCTCTGATTCCTATGGTTGCGTGTTCACTTATTTTGTCATTTTATTTGGAGATGCTTATCCACTCTACATTCATTGTGTGAAACTAGGAAAACCAATTCCAATAAATTACCCCCATTAAAATAATAAATACTAATTTAGTCTCCACCACTCAGACTGAATTATTTGTCATGAAACATGTTGACAAAAGGGAATAACTCATTAGGGTTTATTTATTTAAGGCAAAAAAATCCTGGTTGGGAGAATTCTTGTAGAGGCCGGTTGATTGCTTGACTATGTCAAAAATATATTGATCGAATCTCAAAATTTTTTTACAAAAGAGAAAAAGCTCAAAACCCACATTTTTTTCGATTCATGCTTGGTTATTTCTTTTCGATCGAGTTTTTTTTTCATTCATGAGGAGAGAATTTCTTTACCCACAACATCAAATATTGGATTGGGGAATGTCATTGCCGAAAATCTGTATGAGTCGACCCTGCACAAGCACAGAAGGAAGAGGCCCGGAGGTATCTCTGGGATTAGTCCTCTGATGCCCAAGTTAGTGACCGGCAAAACAGTATTTTTATAGGAGTAATGGTAGGTGTCGGCATACCTCCTCCAGGCTTCTTTTGGGTTCCCTCTTATAGGGTTTCTGGGCCTAGGGTTTCGGGAACCCCCCCTCGGGTATCTTCTCCTCATGTGGTTTGAAGCCTTGTGGCCTCTATCGGATGGGCAACACGCGTCCCTCCCTCGGATGCCATGTGTCTTTGCTTTATTGGGTGATAAATTCTGTCGTATCAGCAGCCCCCTTACTTCCACTAGGAGGCTCTTTCAGTGGAATTAACTACCTAATTTCTCTTTTGAGTGCCCCTTCAGCCTTCGATTTTGGCATTTGTCTAGAAAACACGACCTTCGGTTAGTTATGCTCGGTCCTGGCCTGAGCCACCAACCGAGGTTCTAACCTTCGGTCAAGTTTCACTCAGCCTTGGCCTGAGCTTCCTTCTGAGGTTGACCTTCGATCAGGTTTGCTCGGCATTTGTCTGAGACCCCTACCGAGGTAGTGACCTTCGGTCAGGTTTAGTCGACCTTAGCCTGAGGCCCCTACGGAGGTAGTGACCTTCGGTCAGGTTCACTCGGCCTTTGCCTGAGCCCCCTACCGAGGTTGAGACCTTTGGCTAAATCCACTCGGCCTTTGCCTGAGTTCCCTACCGAGGTTGTCACCTTCGGCTAGGTCCACTCGGCTTTTGCCTGAGCTCCTTTTGGAGGTAGTGACCTTCGGTCAGGTTCACTCGACCTTAGCCTGAGCTCCCTTCCAAGGTAGTGACTTTCGATCAGGTTCACTTGGCTTTGGCCTGAGTTCCCTTCCGAGGTTGTGACCTTCGGTCAGGTTCACTCGGCCTTTGCCTGAGCCCCCTACTGAGGTTGAGACCTTTGGTTAGGTCCACTCGGCCTTTGCTTGAGCTCCCTACCGAGATTGTCACCTTCGGCTAGGTTCACTCGGCCTTTGCCTGAGCTCCCTTCCAAGGTAGTGACCTTTGGTTAGGTTCACTCAGCCTTAGCCTGAGCTCCCTTCTGAGGTTGTGACCTTCGATCAGGTTCACTCGACCTTTGCCTAAGTTCCCTACCGAGGTTGTCACCTTCGGCTAGGTCTGCTCGAATCCAGGTGCGGTGCTACGCTTGTGCGCTTTGCTCGAGTGTACTTTGGGAATCTCACGTAGATGACGTGTACTGCATTTAATGAGGCTGGGGAGTCGTATCGATGCACTGTTGCCTACAAATAGTATCATTTTCTCTCATTTTGTCATATTCTACTCATTTCTTTGACCCTTCGCCCTTCATCCTTAATTGTCCTCTGATCTTCGATTCAGCCAGAGTCATTGAGAAGTAAGTTATGTCTATCTCTTTAGGTAGTGGCCCCTCGTCATCCGAGGGCACAGTTTCTAGGCGTCGGAGTCCCGGTCAGGTCCGAGGGATGTCCTCAGACTCGTCCTCCACATCCACATCTTCGGATGCCTCCTCGTCCTTTACCGCCAATGACATGAGTGGTGGAGGTATTAGGGAGGAGCTTCTCGACTCTAGGGCCCAGGCAAATGAGTCCCTGGAGGTCGAAGTCAGAAATATAGTGTCGACCATGACCGAGGAGGAGCTAATAGAGCTTCGTGAGTCATGTAGTATCCCGGACGAGTTCATCCTTCGGATACCGAGGCCTGAAGATAGAGTGAGCTACCGAAATCCTGAAGAGCTTTGCTTCTATCGGGATGCCTTCAAGGTCAGGCTTTGGCTCCCTCTTCACCCCTTCTTTAGCCAGGTGTTTTGACAGTATGGCATCTCTTTAGCCCAACTGACCCCGAACGGGTGGTGACAAGTCCCCAGTTTTATCGTCTTCTTCTCTCAGATGGGGAGACCTCTCTCCCTTCCTCTCTTCCTCAACTGTATGTCTCTCGGTTCCAGCAAAGGGGACTCGGGCTGGTACTACTTCTGCCCTAGAAAAGACCTTAGATTTCTGAACCGATACCCGACCTCGATACACGATTGGAAATTGAAGTTCTTTTTTGTGAGGGTGTCCGAAGGGTTCCCCTTCGGTAATACTTGGGACATCTCAGATCTGAAGGACGTGAAATCTGCACCTACCCTCTTTGGGACAGATGTAGAGTCACTGTCGATGGCTAAGGACAAGACACTCCGTCGGCCTGTCGAGTCCAATAGCCTCCAATCGAATGCCTTTCAGTTCCTATTTGGGCTTAGCCCGGGTAAGTCCTAGGTTTGCCATTGTTTTGCTTCAGATTTAGCATTCTCGTACTGATCTTGACCATCTTTATTGTAGTGTAAATTTCAAGAGCAGAAGCCAGAGTTGCTGTGGCCGAGAGACAGGCCCAGCTGAAGGAAGCCAGAGCCCAAGACTCCCAGCAAAGGCAGCTGAAGAAAGGCAAGAAAAGAGGGGCTTCAACTTCCGACGCCCTCCCAAAGAAGAAGCCTATATCTGAAAACCCCACTATCGAGGCCGTTCAGGCGCTCGAGGCCCCAAGCCGCGACACATCCCCTATGAGGGTCTCCTCCTCTGGTGCCGACTTTCAAAGCCCGAGGGGCAGTCATTCTCAAGCCGAACTTGGGTTCATCCCTCGGTGGTCCATCAAGGAGGGCGAGACACTTTCCATTGGGCAGGTTGTCTGAGAGCTCATCTACGAGGGGAACCTACCAAGAGACGCGGCTGAGGCCCAAAGCCAAGGGACCAAGGCCATGATTATAAGCACTTGCGTGTTTATGACAACGGTAATCTTTGGCATTCGGCCTTTAGTAATTTTTTTTCTCTCTTTATTTTTTCTAACTGTTGATCTCTTTCAGGCTCAGAACCAAGTTGGTTATCTGACTATTCGAGCCGAAGCCCTGGCCAGGGACCTCGACGTGTCCGAGCATGAAAAGTCAACGCTTGATAAGGAGCACATAGTCCTCCTTGAGAAAGTGAGAAAGTGGAACATCTGGAGGCCGACCTCCTCTGCTCACAGCAGAAGAGCGATCGAAAGCTCAGAGAACTGGAGGCGCAGATGGCTGCAAAGCTAAGGGAGGCTGAAGCTCGAGCCGTTAAGAGCTACAAGTCCTCTAAGGACTTTCAGAAGGTGGTAAAGCGTGCCATCGCCCCCGGGTTCATCATGGGCACCACCAATGTTCGAGACTGGGTCGTCGAACATCATCTCGAGGTATCCTTCTAAGGGAGTGGCCTCATCTTCTCGATTTGCCTTTTGCCTCTTTTTTTTTTCTTTGCAACCCCGAAGATCAATTTTGAATCCGAAGGGATGTTCCAAATCTTTGGCCTACAGGTGGGGGTATGAAGGCTGAAGCTCTCATTCAAGTGGTTCAGTGGGAGCCAACCTTTATCACAAGGTTCGATCCTGTTGAGTCATTGGTCTGATGGTGGGAGAATAAAGGCCGAGGCTCCCATCCACCTCGGGGTGTCTTCATTTAGCCCCCGCCGCAGGTGCTTCCTTTATAACCCCTACCTGTTGTCGGCTCTCAACTAGGGTCCTGTCTAAGGTTCCTAGTCAGGTCTACTCTTCCTTGTCCTGAGCTCCCAGCCAAGGTTATTCTTTGTATCATGTTTTCTCGGCTTCAACCCAAGCGCTTGACCGAAGGGAGTGCCTTATATTAGTAACTATCGGAAAGCGATTGCCATAAGTCAGCTCATATATTTATGAAATGAAAATCCTTCGGAGTGTTTGGGATGGAGAGTTACAACTTGGAAGTGCTTAGGGAAAAAATTACGAAATGTAAATGTAAATGTGTATGCTACTTCACTATTGGTAGAATTTCCTTAAGTTCTTCGAGTTCCATGATCGGGGTACCTTTTCTCCCCCTGTAGTCTCCAGGTGATAGGACCCTGATCGTATTATCCTCGAGACTCTATAAGGACCTTCCCAATTTGAAGCTAGGTTTCCTTGATGCCTCAGGTCTGATATCTGCCATTCTGAGGACGAGGTCACCTATTCTGAACTCATTCCTTCGGACTTTGGAGTTGTAATACCTTGTAACCTTTCGCTGGTAGGCGGCGATCCTTTCTTGCGAGGCATCTCTAACTTCAGTCAAGAGGTCTAAAATAGCTTGAAGTCCTTTATCATTTTTTTCTTCATTGTAATACTGAATCCGATGGGTCACAGCTCCTACCTCCTCCGGGAGTACAGCTTCGGTGCCGTAGGTTAAAATGATGGGTGTTTCTCTGGTGGCTGATCTCTCAGTCGCGGTAAGCCCAGAGGATGCTGTATAACTCTTCTGCCTATAACCCTTTGGCTTCATCCAGTCTCTTCTTTATTTCTTACAGCACGGTACGATTGGTTACCTCTGTCAGTCCATTAGTCGATGGATAATCGACGGACGTTTTCCTATGGTCAATTCCGAGGGCATCACAAAACAAGCCAAAAGTCAGGTTGGCAAATTGAGTTCCATTGTCTATTACCACCACTCGGGGGATTTCGAATCGATAGACTACCGCCCTCTTGAAGAAGTCCCTTACATTCTTTTGGATATCATAGCCAGTGCTTCGGCTTCTACCCACTTCGTGAAGTAGTCTACCGCCACCACAACAAACTTTCTTTGCCTCATGGCTAGGGGGAACAGGCCCAGGATGTCTATTCCCCACATGCCAAATGGTACCGGGCTTGACAGGGAAGAAAGCTCGGTAGAGTGCTGCAGAGGGACGGGGTGAACATCTGACACTTAACACACTTCCTGATGAACAACTCCGCATCCTTCCTCATGGTTGGCCAGAACAGGCCCTACCTCAACACTTTATGGGTCAAGGCCAGAACTCCCAATTGTTGGCCGTATATCCTTTCATGTACTTCTTGGAGTATGTACTCACCATCGGTAGGGTTCAGGCACTTGAGGTACGGAGTGGTGAACCCTATTTTGTACAAAGTCTTGTCCTTCAATAGAAAGCGTGCTAACCACATTCGTACCTTCTTTGCCTTGTCCCTGTCCTTGGGGAGTATTCATTCCTTCAGGTATTCGATTATGGCATCCATCCAGCTAGGGTCGTCCTCGCTAATGGATAATTCCTCCCCGAGTTCTAATACTTCGAAATACACCGATCGTTCAAGGTCTGTGAAGTTAGAGGTGGCCAATTGTGACAGCGCCTGTCTTACCTCGAACTCCTTGAAGGCCGTCACTTTCTCTCGCACCCTCTTCAAGTACTCGGTCATCCTTTACACATTGGCTTCATAGTCTCTATTCACTTATCGCACCATGAGGCACTGAGCTTCATGGACGCTGTTTGAGATTTAAAATGTAACCGCAAGCGTACGGATCAGTGTAGCTACGGGTCGAACACAGGGAGAGCAGCCACTTTATTTTTTTATTTCTTTTAATAATGCGAAAGTGAACCGATTAATGATTGTGATCTAATTCTAATTACCGTCCTAAAAATAACGTCCTAACCATTCGTCATCTAAGAATTTAAAGACGCAAGCCACGCAATTAAAAATAAATAAATAAATAAATAAATAAAGAAAAAAAATGCTGAAATAAAAATAAAGTAAAAGAAAGGGGATAAAGCTAGAGAGAGACTCACAAGTAGGTTTCTCTACTTAGCCCGAGGGATGCATCATAATATGAGCTTCCCTACTTGACCAGAGAATCACTCTTACAAG
>NW_024869028.1:0-40945 GCF_013358625.1 Macadamia integrifolia
TCGAGTTGAAGATTACTCTCCCGGCACCGGAATGGCAAGATCGAGCTTCGGCGCCACTGAAATCCTTCCTTTCTTCCTCTTCCCTTCTTCTTCCCTTTCTTTTCTCTCTCCTCTTTACTTTTCTCACCAAACGTACGAGGGTAATAAATGGAAAGAAAAGAAATCATAAAGTCTTATATACTATTCCTAATTAAGTGAATAGTGTCGGATGGGTCACTCAGGTGGGTGGGTGTACCCACCTGTTATACCCACCTGAGAGTCAAGACATGGGATTTTGACCGGGTTCGGACCCTACCCCAAGCATACGATGTAGCATACGTATATACCTTAAAATACGGATATAATACCTGTTCTATCCGTACATAGCCTTATGGTAGGTGCACGTACACGGTTTGGGCACTCCCGTCTCTTCTGGCACTGGCTCGGACTTGTCGGGCCAGTCGGTGTTTAAGGTCACCCGTGCCATCATGGTCCATAAGGAACCCGCTCTAATATCCTCTGGCTCGGTTCCTGCATAGTTAAACCGGTTCAACCACGAAATCAGACCGGGTTTAAGAAGCGGGACATTACATGAGGTGTGATACCCAAAACCTGAGGACCCATTCCTTTATTCTCTTTCACCCTTTTCAACCCTCCATCGATTCTTCTCTTTCTATTTTTATTTTCTATTTATTGTTATTAGAAGTTCAGACCTGTTAAAGCATACAAAATCAGAATCAGCTAGCCAAAGAGTTCTTGTTCTTGAAGCCAATTGACCCTCATTGCTGCCCAAGTTTGAGATCTGATCTGCAGATCCTTTGGAGACTGGTTCTATACTCTAAGAAGATCAATCGATCCTCTCTTGAAGGTTATCTGAAAAAGACAAGTTGTTGTTCCTGCAGAATTCTTCACATTCTCTTTCCTAGGTTTGAAAATCAAGAAAGCGCATAACTCCATAACAAGCAGTCAGAACCCCTTCATATTTGGGGGTTTTTGTACTGGACTATCTACACCCAAAAGTGCAGCTCAATCGGACTCCCACAGACCTAATCGCACCTTTCTCTCTCCAGCTCTAAAAAGGTCTTTCTCTCTCCTATCGGGTTGGGTTTTGGGCTGGTTTTGCTCCTATATGGGTATTGTATCCTTGGGGGTTTATTTGATGGTCTTATTTCTTTATTTTCTACTCTTATTTGTATTGTTTGGGGTTATAGACTGCTAGGGTAGTTTCTTGTAATCTACTCCTGCATTACAACTTGGTAGATTCCAAAGGGAGGTTCAGATGGATTCCGGGCCAGTCTATCTTAACCTCTCTCTTCTATTTTCTCATCTTCAACAACAGGTCATATTTCACTGCTCTTTAGACACCTGTGGCTCCCCTGTTTTTCACCCAAGTTCTGGTCACATTCCATTTCAAATATCTCACCAAACACTGCTCAAATTTGTCTCAAATTTTGCATACTAGTTTCAGATAATCTGTTCCCTGTGTATCTTTTGGTTTGTTCTATTGAAAATTGTTAGATATAAATATATAATTCTAGTTTCAGAACTCCTACTCTGTCAGTCTGTTCTCCTAATAGCACTACGAGTTATCTGTGCAAGCAAAATAATAGTTCACAATTTCCTAAGATATTTTGCAGACATATTCCACTTTAAGGAAGAACACTCAACCATAAAAGTAGAAATATCTGATATCTTTGCAGCAAGCTATTGGTTCTCTCCCTAAGTTATTCAGTTTCTCTGTTTTGTGTGATCCTGGTTCAGCTCGTCAGTTCTGGACCTCCTATTTTGTAACTGTTTGCATTAAATAATCAAACAGAAAGTTCAAAACAGAGAGCAAATGGAGATTCACCTTTCCCAAGAGAAGCCCCCCAGAAGGAAGAGGAACAACTAATGGTGGTGCAATCCTCCCCGAAGAAAACACATCAAACAGTGCCCCATTTGTGCTGTTGAGAATCACGTATTCCTTTCGAAACCCTAAACATATATTTTCACCACACAAAGCCATTTACTTCACCACATCTGGAACTGGAAAATCCTTCAACTCTGAAAATTCTCTGGCCCCTAACAAACAAGCAAACACTCAGTAATAGCACTTGTATAGCGTGAAAAGCAATCTAGTTTTCTCATCGGAAAATAATCTCATTCATCAAATAAATTGCAAAATGATTAAATGATATTGAAATATATAGGCCTGAAACTGAAAGCATAAATAAATAAATAAATAATAAATTAAAAAAAAAGTATTTTTGGGTTGCCAGAAGCCTTATTCTTAGGGGACAAAAGAGGATCCTGTCAAAAGCTCAATTCCACAAAAATAAACTTCATAGACATGAAAGTGAATGAGAGTCAATTTCAAAATACCAACAGTACCACCAAAATAATTTTTATTTTTTTATTACAATTTCTGAACAATTATGAAAAACAAAAAGCAGCAAAAAAAAGCTTTACTTGGATGAAATCAATGCCAAATATAGCCAAAAGCTGCCTAAATCGACAGCTTGCAAGAAAATCATGGTTTGCTATACTGCTATGAATTTTAATAATCAAATGATTGACTCCATAGTTGTCAAGGCGTCATTACGTGCCTAGCCGTTGCCTGGGTGTCCAGGCATCTTCTTGGGTACAAAGCAACAACAAACCTTGTTTGATGCAAGAAAATTGACCACCTTGGATGCCTTGGCATCATCTTGTGGCATTGAGGCAGCATGACTTATATTGTATCAGTTTTTTCACACTTAGGCTACATTTGACAATGTTTCTATTCTAGAAACGATGTTTTGTGTCAAAACCAGAATTTGCTGTTTCTGTGTTAAAAAAACCGTTTTTTGCCCAAAAAATAGTGTTTGGTAAACCTGTTTTAGAATCGGTTTCACCAAGACAGGGATGAGGGAGAGAGAGGGAATCGAAAGGGTTTCTCAATCCGATTTCACCGAGACAAGGATGAGGGAGACCATTGATTAACAGTGTTGAGGGCGAGCAGGAATCGAGTGAGAGTTCTTCACGGATTCTTTACCACTCTAGTTCTTCAGAGTTTCAAGGAGACAGAGAAGGTTTTGGCCTTGGGGAAATTATAGTGGACATGAATTTTTTTTTCAACTGGAACATTTCTCAAATGTTTCAACATTTTCCCCTTTTTTTTCATTTTTTTTTTTTTTTTTTTACTTGGACACCAAATGGAAGATTCCGTTTCTTGTTCCCGTAAAACGAAAAAAAAAAAAAAAATCCAAACGCTTATATTATATCCTATGCATGGTTTATTATATGTTGGTTTTCCAATATTAGGTCATTACCAATATAATTATATCATATTGCATTGATATGGCTTCTATGTTGTATATAAGAATAATAATTATATAACATTATCACTGCTATATTACATATCTACGCGCCTAGGTGCCCCTCCAACGCCTCGGGTTGCCTAGTCACCAGAACATCTATGATTAACTGGCTAGTTATTGAGTCCTAATTCATCAATGATCAAACATTAATTAATCCCTGATATTTCATAAACCAACTGGATTTTTTTTGGTAGTAAAGAGAGAGGGAAACCAAAAATGTTATGACATGTTGGCATACTTTGACAATTGTCTTCCTCGTCTATTTAAAAATTTGGCTAGTGCATGTTGGAATACCTTACCTACCATTTGTCGCTTTCAGACATAGGAAGAATGAAAAGTGAATCCTCCCATGTAATCAGACTAGCAACCACAAATTATAGTAAAAAAAAAAAAAAAGGATCAATTTAGGCAACATACCATCATACCGAAAATTGCCAACGCGCTTCAGCCTTCCAAAGCACAAATAACCCCCTCCGATCTTCCCATGCACAGACGTTAGCCCCCTTCGCCTTCCCAATAAAAGTGACTGCCTCGAGATTCGGGACGCGATGGATGGCTATAGATTCAGACAGTGAAATCAACAACTTCCTTGATGTCGAGACTTCCATGGCCACCAATGGCTTCTTCCAAAACCCGATCACAGTGTTCTCAGGACATAAGGCTCTCGGTTGATCGACCTCACTCTTTCTCGATCAAACGGTGAAGACTTCTCCAAAGACGAAGCGGAGGATTCTGGAGCACATATCCTCAAGGAGCCATCGATGCATCCAAGGAGGAGCTTTGGACCATAGGACACGGTGCATTGAATCCTTGCCGGGCAACTTGTAAGCAACTGGAAAGAATCATAGGCGTTGTGCACCATCTCTCTCTCTCTCGTGTTTCTTTGAGAAAAGCAGGAAGTGAAAGGTATGATAGAGAGAAGAGACGACGATTGCTAATCTGCACCAGGTGCGGGATTTTTTTTGTTCTGCCTTTATTGCGTTAAGTGATGCCCATTATTGTGGAAAAGGAAATGTTGTTAGGGTCCTACAGATGGTCTAGAAATGGGGGCTGGCAGGCTCCAAATCTGCCCATTATTTTCCCATCAAATAGTATATTAGTAAGAACTAAGAACAGCATGAAGTACAAATATTAAGACAAGCAGAGTTTCCCTTTCAATTTCAACAGGAAAGTTGAGTGAAGTGGCCGGGTGGATAAGCCAATATAGAGGGAGAAGAGGATGATATGCACAAAGAATTTCATTTAGGAGCATTTAAAATTCCATACTGGTTGTTCATCTTTCAACAAGGATTGATTCAACTCAAATTTTTCCCTTCTTCAAATTGGTCCTCCAATCAAGCCAACAACAATATTCCCAATTGCCCCAACAATAATACCATGCTCCATAGAGAAATAACAACAAATAAGTTATTCTTTGTCAAAATGCCAGCTCCGCAGAAAAATGAAGCATAGTACTCTTGATTCTTACAACTACATTCAAATTCTTCTCACTTGTTAAATTACATTTGGAAATAAGCAAAGGAAGTGGTCAGAAAGTGGGTTCAAAGTGCAAAAGAAAATAATTAGTTTATTACATAAACAACATACCATAATAATAGAATTAGTGGTGTTTGCACGAAATGTTGTCACTTGGACTCACTTTCCAGACAATCCTCCACTAGTTTGGCCCGAAACTTAACAAATGAGATGGATAAAATATCCATACCGTGTATTAAAAATATAATACTTTTTATGAGATTTACCCCAATCATTTGGGGCTCAAACTTGACCAATTCTCTATGTTTGCCATGTGGCAAATTGTGATAAATATTAATCATAACAACCAGTTGTGAGAAATAGAAAAACCCAATAACCAATTTAAGTCACCATCTTCTGTAAATTAGCATGCACAATAATACCATAAAATGGGCAGTTGAATCCTAGTAGAGGTAAACTTTTAACTTGGAAAAACTTGCACAATTCATAGGGAACCATCCATTCTGACAAAAGACAAGAAGCAAGACACACATCACATCCATACAGAGCCACATATAATCTCTCTCTCTCTCTCTCTCTTCTTTTTTTCTTTTTCTTTTTTTGTGTGAGAGCCACACGTAATTTCAAAACCAGAAATTAAGTATATACATTCTACCATCTATAAGCTCTAAGAATTTTATATGATGCAACCACCGTTTATCTCAAAACAAACAAGAATAATCCCTAGTGGAATAAAAAATTTAAAAATTGTCTAAAAATGTTCCTTCTGTGTGCCTAAACTGCAGAGATTTCAACTTAAAAAACGATCAATTCCCTGCAACAACAACCATTTAAGTTCGATGGAAGAATTCGACTAAAATTATGAAAAAACACAGAGAAACCATGTCCTGTCCTAAGATCAAGCCCTACCGACGGAAGGGGGAGATAAACTATTTGTTTTCTGAGAAAAAAAAAAATACTCAAATCATAAAAAATTCAAGATTTTCGAACCAGTCATTCTGTAATATGCAGTGGGAAAGAATGCAACAAAAAAAAAAAAAAAAAAAAAAAAAAACTAAATACTCAAATCATAAAAAATTCAAGATTTTCGAACCAGTCATTCTGAAATATGCAGAGGGAAAGAATGCAACAAGCCGAAAGCCATTGATCTCAAAATAGGGTTTGCAAATAGAGAGAGCAATTACCCGTGTAGACGGTGGTCTGCAAAGGAGAAATGTACCTTCCACCTAAGCCCTCAGAGCCCGCGGAATATTTTGTTTATCCTTCCTAGAGGGCGTCAACTTTCGGTACACCCTGGCTACCCTTTCCAAAGTTTTTCATGCATTCAAAAAAATAATTTTTTTTGGTGATTAAACTTTCTTTTTTTTTTTTTTTTCAAAGAAAAACAAGATTACATAGTATAGTTTAGGATGTACAAAAAGTCAAATATGTTTGAGAGAACATTCCCCACGCAGAGCCTGTTTAGCTTACACTTTAGTAGTCAAAACCATAATGTTATGTGGTTTAAGACAAAAAATGGTGTCGGTTAATTGTTCCACCTCTAATCTAAGAGGTACAGTTGTCCAAGTCCAAAAATATGGGAATTAAAATATGAGAAATTCAAAAAATGAGAGATCCTCATCGCTCCAAATTTCTCCCACTCTTCATCCCTTCTCCCAAGCTATTATTAGCCCAAAAAACAGCCATTTTGCTGTAGTCTCACAACTTTCTCCTGTTGTCAAATAATTAGCCTTCTTCACCAAAAATAATAATAATAATAATAATAATAATAATAATAATAATAATAATTAGCCTTACATAAGAAATATTGGCTCCTATTAAAAAAAGTCACTACTTATCTAGAGATGTTATTAATTCTATCAACAAAACCTATGACTACAAGGGTTATATGTTGATTAGGGAGGGAGTAAGAGGAGGGTGATGTAAAGTTGCTTACCTGTTGTTGATCCCTTTTTTCAGCCAAACCATTAGTCATCTAGAAATTGATATTTTTAAGGATGACATTTGGGTTTGGTTTTCTATAGTTAAATATAACTTGGTTTCTATTATTTCAAATACAATAACAAGTTATCATGAAAATGGGAAAAAGGAAAGTAAGTTTATTTCTTTTTTTCAAATTATCATCCAAAAATTACATCAAGGTACCCCATGTTTGAAGAAAGGATGTTTTGGGATACCTACAGAGGGGTATTTGGGATTCCAAGATAGTTTAAAACTGCTCTATTAACAAGTTTAAATTTTTTCAAATTTTCAAATTTTCCCATTAGAAGAAATCAACTCTCATTAAGTTGCAATATCTTCTATACTCATATCATCCTCACACACTCACACTCCTCTGGCCTAATCATATTGCATGAGCAATTGTCTAACCAATTAACTTGGCGGAAACCAGTTAATTTATCCGAATCCAGTAGAAACCAAGTCTCACACAAAATTGTTAGGGATATGCCCACACTCCTATAGTTGGTTTTGATGATAACAAACATATGAAGGTATTTCACAATTTGCCTTCAAGTATTGTTTTTTAGAGACTTTACATCGAATATCGAATTTGATGAATGAAAGAAAGAAATGAAGATTGAAGTCATCAAATTAGGAGTGTCAACAAGTTGGTATCAACGCTTGAAGAAGGTATCAGAAGAATTCAAGCTTCAAGATGTCAAGACATGAAGCTCAAAGACATGGAATTGCAAACAAGAATAATGGAAGAAGAAGTGCCAAGAGTAGAAGTGAAGATAAAGACTTCAAAGTTCAAGTGGAGAAGAAGACCTTTAGGATAGAATAGTCTTTTATATGTAATATGTAACCTTCTAAAATATATACGTGCATGCACATCATGCATTTGCATTGCACCATGCTAGAATGACCTTAGGACATACTTTGACCAAGTATGAAAGTCCCTAAGTGGTTAGGAACATATTAAAAAAAATATGTTCTAGTGAATTTATATGAAAACCATATTGACCTGACTCAAGGGCATTTTGGGAAACTTTAAAGTTAGTATCAGGATATATACCCCTCATGAAAGTTGTAGGAAATTGAGTCACGATTCCAACGCAATTAGTTTCAAGTCAATATGAGGTTGGACTGAAATGTTATGATCAAAACATTGACGATTGGTTAGTATGACAACATTCCGTCAAAACAAAGTCTGTCATGTTGGTAGTCGATCGGCTGGAAGCCCCAGTTGATCTGCACTGTCCGAGACCATAGCCGATCGACCGACTAGAAGTCCCATTCAATCGGTGACTGCCTAGAAATGCCCCAAAGACTTTATTTTGTCTCAACGGCTCTTGGCGGTAGATCGGCTACAGATGGCGATCGACCGGTGGACCCAGAATGTGACCGTTTGAGTGAGATTTACTACATAAAATGACCACCTAAACTCACCTATAGATACCTCTAATGCTACTTATTAATTAAAAATTAATCTCAACTTTGGAGGAGCATTATTTAAGTATTAGAAGAAAGAATTGGTCTGCACCATCTCTTGAGTTCAAGTTCTTCAATTTTCATTCAAGAGGAACTCAAGGTCATCTACAAGTTTTCATATGCATCTTGGCATTTGCATTGTAAACATTAAGAAGACTTAAAAGGTGCATTATATCATCATTGCATATTTCATTTGCACCACACTGGAGGTAATCCTTTATTATTTCACTTTTCTTATTTCTCTGTTCTTACATTAAGTCTAGACTGTACTTAGGCTTTTGTAAAGGATTCTCTTGTCCTTAAAAGAATGTAAGGTGCCTCTCTACCTCTAAAAGAGATTGTACGGATACTCTTATCCTTAAAAGATTGTAAAGGTTTTCCTCCCTACCTACTATACTGAAAGGAAAGAGCTAGTGGACACTACAAGAAAAGACATTTTTTGCGACGAAAAAAAAGCGTCGTAAAAAATATAAAATCATCGCTAAAAATAGCGGCGACGATTAATTTTTAGTCGCCTATTCCGTCGCCTATACTTTCGTAGCTAAAAATAGGCGACAAAAAAAGATGGGTGGTTGGGAAAAATATTATTAGCGACAGAATTATATTTTTCGTTGCCAAACATATTTTTAGCGACAACAAATGCCATCGCCTATAACTATATAAATAATAGACGAAATTTATTTATAGCAATAGTATAAAAAAATCCGTCGCACAAAATGTATATGCCAAAGGTTATTATCCGTCGCCTAAGCGTAATAATAATTTATTTATAGCAATAGTATAATAAAACCCGACACCAAATATAAAATAAATAAAATAAAATTTTTATATTAGTAAATTTTGCATATTTTCTGTAAATTGTTCCTGTAATTACATCAATATACATTGTCCATGTCACACCCCGTTCACACAGAACCAGACCGGTGGTCGGGTTGACAACGGTTAACCCAACCCTGCCAGGATCATTTGATACAATACCCAACCACAGCATACCGACATCTAAGATAAATGTTCAAAAGTTCAGCGAAAGACTTAATTTACCTGTAAATACCCCCAATATACTTGATACCCAAATTGTAGTATATAGATAAATACATGTGGGTCCACAGGCATGATATTTACACAAAAAAGAATAACAATTTATGTATCAAGTACACAAAAGGGGTCATCAAAATAATAAAAAAGTAAAACCCTATACGACGTCATTACTGTGGTCCCGCAGCACAGCCCTTGAACGTGCAATCAGCACCGTGCTCATACTCCTTGGGGACCCACCAATCCTCATCGGGAAACTCAACTGTGGGGCCTGACCCTTGATCTTCAGGCTGACGACCTGCAAAATCATCTAAAAGAAGTACGCACGTGGGATGAGCTCACTAGCTCAGTAAGTGAAAAGAAGGACCACACAACAATCACATCCATATGCACTATATGCTATGCAATTCATTTTAAATCTCATCCACCTAAACAACATTACTAAGTCTTTGGTTTTGTGTTACTACAACCACAGTGCGCGTATGCCCTGGGTACGAGCCGTGAACTCCATCCCGCGATACGCCCATAGGGCTGTCGAAGAAGGCCCACCGTGAGTACTCGAAAAAGTAAAGCATGTTGACCACCGGCTCTCAACATAAAAATAAATGACAGAAAGTAAAGGTGCTGACTTCAGTAATTTAAAAGCAGTACAATTGGCCCTCTTGAATATATCACTGAGGTTGCCGACTGTCCTAATGACCAGCCAGGTGTATGTCTAACCACCACAGTGACTCGACAACCGCGACCACTGCTTCCCCTCAAGTGATAACTCAATACCTCAACCCCTGTTGGGAAGGGTCATAGTATGGGAAGATGATAATCCTAAATCGTATGCTCCTATATGACATAATACGATTGCATAGTGCCACTGCGTCCCATTCCACAGGCCACCAATGCACTCGTTTCCAAGCCAACTGTGGCATCTAGTTTAATAATTCATCATGCATAGTGATCCCATCATTCATCACATAAGCACATCAATCATTTAGCTTTGAGAATGTAAAACACAACACACATATCATAATCATATGAGGATGACTAAGCTACACATAATTTACATGATGACATGGCTAGTCTAGTTACAATTGAATGATGCCAAGCAAGCCTTAAAATAAAGTCAAACGTTCTCTCCCCACTTACCTATTGTGTACAAAGACTCATGCCCAGTATGGGTGAGATTCGGCGTGAGAAACGTAAGTTTCTAGTGAACCTATCATAAGTGAATGGGGTTAGCATTTCACCACCTTGGCATCAAAACTAATAACATTTGATGTTTAAATCGTGTTTAAAATCATAAAAGAAGGTTTTCCGTCCGTTTTGGGTCCATTCGGACAAAAAAATCACGTTGGGGGCCCCACTGGTGGGTCAGACAGCCCACCTATCTCGGCCCACCTGTCTTCTCAGGTGGGCGGGCTGACCCGCTGGTCTTCTCAGGTGGGCTGGTCAGCCCACCGGTCCTCACCCACCGGTGGGAACCGAGGGCATGCCCTCTCAGGCAAGTGCCCTCAGGCGGGCTGGTCGGCCCGTTGCCTTCTTCCTTGAAACTTTTCTCAACCTTTGGGAAACCAAATGGGGCTTTTTCAGTCACATTTTCCACACATCCAAAGTCTTATAAGATGATTCTAACCTAGATCTAAGTTAGATTTAAGGATTGAAAAGCCATCTTACCTTCTTTGCTCAAGAATTTTTTCAAAACCCCAAAATCACTTCTTGGCTCAAGAAATCACCAATGCTTCTCAAATCTTGTAAACACTTCTTCAAATCCTTCAAAATCAACACATAAACCATCTATTAAACCTTAGATTCATTATCTCAAGTGGGATTTACAAGATCTCAAGGAACTCTACCCAAATCAACAGTTTTACTTGGGTTTGGTGAAAGTTTAAGAAGCATAGCCTTTGCTCACCTCCAATCGTAGATCTTGTGTTGGGGATCACTCTTCCGGCATCGAAATGGGAAGATCAAACCTTAGCATCGCTCAAATTCATTCCTTCCTTCTCTTTCTTCTCCTTTCTTCTTCTACGTTCTCTTTTCTTCCTTCTTTTCTCTCTCCTCTTTACTCTTCTCACCAACTCTTTAATGTAGTAAATGAGAAAATGAAAAACACAATAAATGCTATTTATACTTTAAAACATCTAATAACCACATGAGTGGGTCACTCAGGTGGGCAGATGTACCCGCCTGTGACCACCCACCTGAGGGTCGAAACTTAGCTAACAAGTGCGATTTTGATGGAATTCGACTCTCGGCATGTGTCTCACTCTCGGCACAAGGTATATTATACGTATATACTTTAGGATACGGATACATACTAGCATTACCCATACATGGCCTTATGATACGTGCATGTGCACGGCTTAGGTACACCCGTCTCTTCTAGTACTGACTCGGACTTGTCTGGCCAACCTATGTTCAAAGTCACCCTTACCATCATGGTCCAAAAGGAACCCGCCTTAACCCTCTCTGGTTCGGGTCCTGCATGGTTAAACCGGGTCAATCGTGTAATTAAACCGGGTTTAAAAAGTAGGGTATCACATTTACCCCCCCTTTTTGAAAATTTCATCCTCAAAATTGGCGTACCTGGTTATTCGAAAAGATGAGGGTACTTGGCTTGAATTTCATCCTCTTTCTCCCAAGATGCTTCTTCAAGTGAATGATTAGCCCATCGCACCTTTACGAAGGAAATGGAGCAGTTGTGAAGGATTTTCACTTTTCGGTCCAAGATTTTAGCTGGCTGCTCTGTATAGGTTATATCAGCTTCTATATATTCTGGTTCTACGGGTAATACATGCGATGGATCATAAACGTATCGCTTCAGCATGGATACATGGAATACATTATGAACATTTCCGAGCAAAGGTGGAAGAGCAAACATGTAGGCTACTGAGCCAACCCGAGTTAAAATCTCAAACTAGCCAATGAATCTCGAGCTCAACGTAACCTTTCTATGGAATCTTTGCAACCCTTTAGTAGGAGAAATCTTGAGAAACTCCTTTTCACCTGCTTGAAACTCAATGTCTTTCCTGCGGGTGTTTGCATAACTCTTTTGACGCGACTGAGCTGCCTTAATCCTTTCTCGAATAACATCGACCTTGTCACATGTCATCTGTATCATTTCGGGTCCTAACATTTGGCGTTCGGCTACCTCATTCCAATATAGAGGAGTTCTACACTTCCTACCATATAATGCCCCATAGGGAGCCATCCCAATTGTAGCTTGATAACTATTGTTATAAGCAAACTCCATAAGGGGTATATATTCTTCCCAACTACCACACATTTCCATTGCACATGCCCTGAGCATGTCTTCTAATGTCTGTATGGTTCGCTCTGACTGACCATCAGTCTGTGGGTGGAAAGCAGTACTCAAGTTCAATTGTGATCCCAAAGCATGCTGGAAACTTTTCCAAAATCTAGAAGTGAACCTTGGGTCCCTATCTGACACAATTCTTATTGGCACTCCATGCAAGTGCACTATGTTATCCATATAAAGTTATGCTAACTTGACCATAGAGAATTTGGTCTTGATGGGAATGAAATGAGCAGTCTTAGTAAGCCGATCAACTATCACCCAAATCGCATCCATCCCCTTAGGTGTGCATGGTCGTTCGGTGACAAAGTCCATCGTAATCCTATCCCACTTCCAGTCTGGTACTGGGAGTGGCTGAAGAGTACCATAAGGTCGATGCCTCTCAGCTTTTACTTTTTGGTATATAAGATAAGTCGCCACATATAGGGCTATTGTGATTCTCATGCTTGGCCACCAGTAGTTTTGTTTAAGGTCTTTATACATCTTTGCACTTCCTGGGTGGAGTGAGTACTCGGAGCTATGTGCCTCTTGCACTATCTTGCCTTGTATCTCCAAATCATCGGGCACACACAACCTACCTTGAAACAATAATGCCCCGTAGCTGGCTAAAATGAAATTAGGGTCGTTCAATGTTTGCTCTTGAATCTTAATTCTGATCCGTTGCAACTCAGGATCCAAAGGTTGTTTCATTATCACCTCTTGCCTAATAGATGGATGCACCTGTAGAGCTGCCAGGGATACAGTCAACCATTTAAGGTTTTCTAGTTGATGTTCAAGCTCTAAGGTTGTTCCTTCATATAAGAGGGTTTCATCCATTAGCATCGCCTGTTGTACGAGTGGTGGGCTAACTGCTAAGTATGAGAGTGACACAGTCTGTGCCTTTTGACTCAACGTATCTGCCACTACATTAGCCTTGCCAGGATGATACTGAATGTCGCAGTCATAATCCTTCATGAGCTCAAACCATCTCCTCTGCCTCATGTTCAAATCTCTTTGCGTGAAAAAGTTCTTAAGACTTTTGTGATCACTGTATATTTCGCACTTCTCCCCATACAAATAATGTCGCCAAGCCTTTAGGGCAAAAATTATTGCGGCTAGTTCCAAGTCATGAGTGGGGTAGTTCTTCTCATATTCCTTTAGTTGTCGAGATGCATACACTATCACCTTACCGCATTGCAAGAGAACAGAACCCAAGGCGACCTTAGAAGCATCAGTGTAGACTGTCATTCCACCTGTGTCTTGAGGGATGGTCAACACAAGGGCTGACACTAACCTTTTCTTCAATTCCTGAAAACTCTTCTCACATTCCTCTACCCATTCAAATTTCACACCCTTTTTGGTTAACTTAGTCATTGGTGCTGAGATCTGAGCAATATTCTTAATGAAGCGCTGGTAGTATCCAGCCAAACCCAAGAAACTTCTAATTTCAGTAACGTTCTTAAGGCTTTCCCACTCTACTACTACTTTCACCTTATCAGGATCCACCTCGATTCCGGCCTTAGACACTACGTGTCCCAGGAATCCAACTTGCTCAAGCCAAAATTCACATTTACCGTATTTGGCAAACAATTGTTATTCTCTCAGCCTCTGTAATATCATCCTCAGGTGTTGAGTGTGCTCCTCTTCTGTCTTAGAGTAGATCAAGATGTCATCAATAAAAATAATTACTCATTTTATCAAGGACATCGTGAAATACTCGATTCATTAAATCCATGAATGCTGCCGGTGCATTAGTTAACCCAAAAGATAACACTAGGAACTCATAGTGACCATACCAAGTCCTGAAAGCTGTCTTGGGTATGTTGCCGCTCTTTATCTTGAGTTGATAATAGCCTGATCTAAGGTCTATCTTTGAAAATACCTTTGCACCTTGTAGTTGGTCAAACAAATCATCAATGCGTGGCAATGGATACCGGTTCTTAATGGTTAGCTTATTCAATTCCTGGTAATCGATGCACATACGCAAGCTGCCATCCTTCTTCTTGACAAACAATACTAGGGCACCCCAAGGTGAAACACTTGGGCGAATAAACCCCTTCTCCAATAATTCTTGCAACTGCGTCTGTAACTCCTTCAATTCGGCTGGTGCCATCCTGTATGGAGCTTTAGACACTGGAGCTACTCCAGGAATCAAGTCTATGGAAAATTCTAACTCTCTATTAGGTGGTAGATGCATCAGATCATCTGGAAAGACGTCAAAAAGTTCTTTAACCACCTCTACCTCTTCTAGAGGTGTAACCTTTGCATCAACATCAAGTACCGATGCTATGTAATCCTGACATCCACTTTCCAACAACTTTACGTCTTGAAGAGCGGAGATGAGGAGCTTTCTAGCCCGTTTCATTTTATCTGCTTGGTATACCAATTCCTTCCCTTCATCATTTGTCACCCTAATTAATTTTTCAGCACACATCACATTTGCTCGATGAGCCAACAACCAATCCATGCCTAGTATAATCTCAAAATTCTGCATGTTGAATTTAATGAGTTGTGCATCCAATTTCTTCCCACTGATTTCCACTAGGCACCGCCCATACACCTCCTTCAACTGTGTAACTTTGCCGATAGGCATACTAACAATCATCTCATGATCTAGTGTCCTGGGTGACATACCAAATTTCTCAGTAAATCTCTTAGAAGTGAATGAGTGTGTAGCTCCTTAATCAAACAAGACATAGGCTAGTATACCCAATATAGGTAGAACACCTAGTGCAACAATGCATATAAGTACAACAGATCATCAACATTTAGCATAAGGAAAATCTTAAAATAAAATGTACCTGCTACCACTTTCGTGCTGGCCTTAGCTTCCTCAGCTGATAAGGCATACATTCTTCCTTGCGGTTGATTCCCCCAAGTTAAGGGAGGTCTGTACACTGAGGGTTGACTGGATGGTAAGGCTGGTCTGACTCGATAGTCTTTAGCATAATGCCTATAGGAGTGGCAATTAAAGCAACGGATTTGTGACGCCGAGACTAGGGTAGGGCCCCTTTGTACCTGACCTGATGTAGACGGGGGACGAGGTGGCCTCGTGACTGTAGGCACCGTACTAGTGTTTGGGCGAAAAGATGTAGAGCCCGATCCACCAGTTGGTCGAGGAAGGTAGCCAGATGGCCTATAGGGGTGTCTATATGTAGGCCCAGAACTATACGACCCACGGTATACCTTGGATGAGTTGCCCATGTCCGAAAATGGATTAGTCCTCTTCCACAGTCCAGGTATGAAGGACTGGTCTCCCTTCTGCTTATCTTCCATGGTTTTAGCTTTTTGCACAATCTGGCCATAATCTGTCAAATCAAAAACCTCGAGCACTGACCCAATAGATGCCTTTAATCCCTTCAGAAACCTTGCAGCCTTTTCTTCAGCTGACCTCATATACCTAGGGGCAAAATGAAACAAGCTTTCAAATTGCTGCTGATACTCAAGGATAGTCTTATTGCCTTGAGTCAAGGCCATGAATTCCGTCTCTTTACGATCTCTGAAGCTACGAGGGTAATGGTTTGCCAAAAACAACTGCTCCCATGTGGGTTCTGGATGTGCAGCAAACAATATAGGCTTAGAGGCTTGCCACCAAGAGTTGGCTTCATTCCTAAGTTGTAGCCCTGCACAAATAAGCTTCTGTGCCTCAATGCACTCAATTACCTCAAATATCTTTTCCAGCTCTTGGATCCACTCGTCCGGCTCTAGAGGATCACTTCCCACCTTAGAGAATATAGGTGGTAAATTCCTCTTGAAAGATTCCACTACCCTTGACTTATTATTCGTTGGCGGGTAATTGGGTGCATATGCCGGATAGTAAGGGTATGGAGGGGCACCACATATGGAGGAGTAATAAGTGGCGGAATTGGAGGTGTACCCCCGGCTTGTGGTCCTATACCAGACCCTACAGGTGGGTCTTGTGGAGTAATTATCCGGGGATGTTGACCGAGTTGAGGAAGGTCTAACTGTTGCTGTATAGCAGCCATAAATGCCTGCTACTGCTGGAGCATTTGTTGCTGGAAGGCTTACTGTGACTGCTACACTATGGTTGCAACATCACTTGGAGTGATGATAGGTGGAGGATCCGGAAGTGTAGCCACAAGTGGGTCCCCTTGTGCCACACCGTGATCAAAGGTTTCTTGAGGTTATGGGAGTGGGGTTTGCCCCACAAAGCGGGACCTTCTAGGATTTGGTGGTCGACCGACCGGACGAGGACCACACGAGGTACCTCATACATTGCTACCAGATCTAGTATATACCATCGTCTCCTTGCACCTGGAACATACCATACACAAAATATTGGTTAGGTACCTTAGAATTTACATAGGCACATAATCATATGCCAATGCACGGGGTATTGTACTGTATGGTGTCTTGCATCTAGCCATAGCTTAACCCTGAGGGTATTGCGCTAGCGCTTCGACAAGTAGGACGATGGTACCACTTGAATTTTTTTTGTAATAATATCATTATTATATATATATATAAAATCCCCCTTTTTTTTTTCTCCCAATCGGCGGGCTGCCACCAACGGGCACCCACTGGCGAGTCAGGCCCGCCGGTCCAACCCGAGGCGGAAAAGCGCAAAGGGGCTTTGAAGCCCCTTTTTCCTCCTTTTTCTCCCATTCCTTCTCTTGGCTTACTCAGTGCAATTTTTGGAGGTTTCTTGGCGCGTCCACTCGCGATTTCACTCAACGATTCCACGGATTTTGGAAGATCCAAGCTCCTTTCACTCTCAAGTAAGTCTCTTCTCCATTTCTCTTCTTGGAACATGTATTTTGGAGGTTGAATCCATTTATATTCCCCAAAACTTGATCTTTTTCATGTTTCTGTCCATAGAACAATCATTCCATGAGAATATGATGCTTCCTTTGTGACTCATTCATAGTTTTGGGCTTTACAACCCAATCTATGAGAGACAATCCCAAACCATGCCCTAATTACTCCAATTTGGGGTTTTCTTCTATCTCTACCCTTTTCTCCCCATCTAATAACTCAAATGAGATTTCTTATCCTTGATTTGCACTTACAATGTTGGAAAGATCATGGAAACTTGTATATGCTTGCAATCCCATCTCTTTCTCATGAAAATCATCTCTTTTCCATGAAAATCCATATCTTTTGTGCTGGGTTTCTTGAAAAAAAAAATTTCTGGGTTTCTATGATTCTCTTCACTTCATTCTATACTTATGAAAAACTTTGAATCACTTACCATTAATTGTCGGTGCAATGATCTTTGTCTTACACTTTGAATCCATACTTGTGAACAACTTTGAATCTCTCTCATTCCTTGCACCTCAATGTCCTAATAGAAAATTTCTTTGCATATTCTTGATTGTCTATTGATAGGCATTAGTATCATTGACATGTAAGCTTCAAGTTCTATACTATCATGCGATTTTTTTTTCATTCTCTTGGATTGAACTTGCACATTGAATTTGGGGCTTTCCATCCTTTGACACCGATTACCCCACTTGAGGAAATTCTTATGAGGCTTTACATCACTTCTCACTTGCCATGCTCTATACTCCTTTGTTACTTTTCTATTTTGCAACATGCTAGTGGATGTCATGTTTTGGGGATTTCCTCCTATTCATTCCTCCATGGTTTAACCACCCCTCTTTTTACAATGATCCACATTTTGTATTTAGGTGCATTTACATGTGCTTGCTCACCCACCTATTTACTTCCTTTGTTGTGCAATATCTTTACTTATCATTATTTCTTCTCTTTTCTTACTAGGATGTCTTCTCGCAAGGGCAAGGAACCCGCATCCTCTTCCAATAGACGTAGGGCCACAACTTCAAAATGCAAATGTGTAGAGACTAGTTCCCTAGCCCTTCGCACAAGGCAACAAGGACATGCCCCCATAGATCCTCTAGACTATGATGAGGGAATCTTCCGGAGTTTGAGGACGGAAACTAATTGGCAGACCTTTCTAAAGAGGTCTGTGATGATGGAGAAAACCGTGGTAACTTGTGATTTCAACAAGATTCAACTGCAAGAGAGGTTTACTGCACTGGGTTGGCAGTCCATCCTTAACATTGACCGCCCATGCTATGAACACCTGGTTCGAAGATTCTACTGTAATTTGGAGGCCTCTTACCAGTATGGGGAGTACTCAATCACCAGCATGGTGAAGGGAGTGAACATTTGTTTGACTGTGGACACTCTTGCTAGTATTTTAGATATTTCATCAGTTGGGCATCAATTCTACAGTCCCCAAGGAGTAAGCCCGTGGGCCCATCCTTAAGTTCAGAGACACAGGACCACATTTACGAGACCATTTGTGGTAGCAAGGTGTGTCTGGATTCTGAGACGAAATTTCACCCGGAGGCCCGTGTATTTGCTCGCTTGGTTTAGTTTAATTTACTCCCTAGAGGAGGTCACAGGAACCAAGTAGGCTTCATGGCAGCCTACATAGCCTTCTACATCTACAAGGCCTTGGAGGGAGGTGTCGAGCATTTATGCTTGCCCTACGTTATACTTAAGACTATGGAGCATCATGCCACACATCCAGAGGATGGAGGTTTCCCATATGGTAGGACCCTCACCAGGATCTTTGAGTTCTTTGGGGTGGATTTGAGTGGTGAGGAGGGAAAGACTCCAACGGACAAATTTAACTGGGGAAACCTACACAGGATGGGTCTCCAAGCTCTTATGGATGTACCTCAGAGGGCAAGAGCTCAAGGAGGTAGGGACAGGGGGAATGTCTATAGGGAGGATGCCCCGATGGAGGAGGAGGAAATTAGTGAGGAGGATGAGGATCATGTTCCTTAATTCGAGGAGGAGGACTTTCTGGACGAGGATATCCTCCAGGAGGAGCCTCTTGATTCGAGAGATGTTGATCCTAACTTTGCTAGGGCTGCAGACCCACAACATAGGGCCCCACCACCTGAGAGTGGTGCATTTGACTTTGAGAGTATGATGACTAGTATGAGGGCCTTGAAAGATGGGCAAGATCAGCTTCTGAGAAGACTAGATGAGAGTGCTACTAGAGAGGACAATATCTTAGAAAGGCAGGCTACATTAGAGAATTCCTTCCTAAGATTAAGCGAGGATTTAGACTCAACGGCCAACGCTATTTCAACGGATTTTTCTCAACTCCGGAGGGATGTACAACTAGTGAATTCAAGGTTTGATTACTATGACTGTTGGCTCAATGTTAGATCGAGGCCTAGGAGGGATGGAGTAGTAGGGCTAGACGATGACGAGGGTCTCTGAGGACTTAGCTTGCCTATCTTAATTAGCTTTTTACTTGTCTCTATATTGTTTGTGTGTTTATGGTGGACTATATTTTTTTTTTGTATTTTTCTCTATAATTGGACTTGATAGTATGATGTTTTGTTGTTGTTGGTGACTTTTAGCTAGTTTTGTATGCTTGTTAAACTTATTGTGATTTGATTGTAACAACGTTAGTTAGCCCTTGTTAATTATACTTATTCATATATGTATGTTGTCTATCAAGTGCTTATGTTTGAAAATTTTGGAAAATCTCGTTTTAGCGTTGTTATGCTGCCAAAATTTCACTAAATCCGTACTCAATGGGTTATGAAATCAAATAACTAATCTTTTATTTATTTCAAGCAACTTTCTCTCATGCATGCCATGAAATGCAATAATTAAATGCAACCATTTTTTTTTTTTTTGGCTTTTAATTCTTTAAAGTTTTTATATTTACCCAACCCCATTTCCTATTGTAGATTCTATGGGGTCTAAATGGTATGCTGTGAGTGGATAGAGCATCATGCTCTGATACCACCGTTGTCACACCCCGTTCACACAGAACTGGACCGATGACCGGGTCAACTCCGTTAACCCAACCTTGCCAGGATTATCTGATACAGTACCCAACCATAGCATACCCACATCTAAGATAAACGTTCAAAAGTTCAGCGGAAGACTTAATTTACCTGTAAATACCCCCAATATATTTGATACCCAAATTGTAGTATATAGATAAATACATGTGGGCCCACAGGCATGATATTTACAGAAAAAGAATAACAATTTATGTATCAAGTACAAAAAAGCGGTCATCAAAAGAATCAAAAAAGTAAAACCCTGTACGACGTCATTACTACGGTCCAGCAGCACAACCCTCGCACATGCAATCAACACCATGCTCATACTCTTCGGGGACCAACCAATCCTTATCGAAAAACCCAACTGTTGGGCCCGACCCTTAATCTTCTGGCTGGTGACCTGCAAAATCATCTAAAAGAGGTGCGCACGTGGGATGAGCTCACTACCTCAGTATGTGAAAATAAGGACCACACAACAATCCACACAACAATCACATCCATATGCACTATATGCTATACAATTCATTTTAAATCTCATCCACCTAAACAACATTACTAAGTCTTTGGTTTTGTGCTACTACAACCACAGTGCGCGTATGCCCCGGGTACGAGCCACGAACTCCATCCTGCGATACGCCCATAGGGCTGTCGAAGAAGGCCCACCGTGAGTACTTGAAAAAGTAAAGCATGCCGACCACCGGCTCTCAACATAAGAATAAATGACAGAAAGTAAAGGTGCTGACTCCAGTAATTTAAAAGCAGTACGATTGGCCCTCTTGAATATACCACTGAGATTGCCGACTGTCCTAATGACCAGCCGGGAGTATGTCTAACCGCCACAGTGACCCGACAACCAAGACCACTGCTTCCCCCCAAGTGATAACCCAACACCTCAACCCCTGTTGGGAAAGGTCGTAGCACGGGAAGATGATAATCCTAAATCGTATGCTCCTATATGATATAGTACGATTGCATAGTACCACCGTGTCCCATTCTAAGGGCCACCAATGCACTCGTTTCCAAGCTGACTGTGGCATCTAGTTTAATAATTCATCATGCACAGTGATCCCATCATTCATCACATAAGCACATCAATCATTTAGCATTGAGAATGTAAAACACAACACACATATCATAATCATATGAGGATGACTAAGCTACACATAATTTGCATGATGACATGGCTAGTCTAGTTACAATTGAATGATGCCAAACAAGCCTTAAAATAAAGTCAAATGTCCTCTCTCCACTTACTTGTTGTGTACAAAGACTCACGCCCGGTACGGGTGAGATCCGGCGTGAGAAACGTAAGTTTCTAGTGAACCTATCATAAGTGAATGGGGTTAGTATTTCACCACCTTGGCATCAAAACTAATAAGATTTGATGTTTAAATCGTGTTTAAAATCATAAAAGAAGGTTGCCCATCCGTTTTGGGTCCATTCGGACACAAAAATCATGTTGAGGGCCCCACGGGTGGGTTAGACAACCCACTTGTCTCGGCCCACCCGTCTTCTCAGGTGGGTGGGCTGACCCGCCGGTCTTCTTAGGTGGGCTGGTCGGCCCGCCGGTCCTCACCCACCGGTGGAAACCGAGGGCCTGCCCTCTCAGGGGGGTGTCCTCAGGTGGGCTGGTCGGCCCATCGGTCCTGGCCCACCTGAGAGGGCAAAAAATTACCTTCTTCCTTGAAACTTTCCCCAACCTTTGATAAACCAAATGGGGCTTTTCCAATCACATTTTCCACACATCCAAGGTCTTATAAGATGATTATAACCTAGATCTAAGTTAGATTTAAGGATTGAAAAGCCATCTTACCTTCTTTGCTCAAGAACTCTTTCAAAACCCCAAAATCACTTCTTAGCTCAAGAAATCACCAATGCCTCTCAAATCTTGTAAACACTTCTTCAAACCCTTCAAAATCAACACATAGATCATCTATTAAACCTTAGATTCATCATCTCAAGTGGGATTTACAAGATCTCAAGGAACTCTACCCAAATCAAGGGTTTTACTTAGGTTTGGTGAAAGTTTAAGAAGCATAGCCTTTGCTCACCTCCAATCATAGATCTCGTGTTGGGGATCACTCTTCCGGCGTCAGAATGGGAAGATCAAACCTTGGCATCGCTCAAAGTCATTCCTTCCTTCTCTTTCTTCCCCTTTCTTCTTCTTCGTTCTCTTTTCTTCCTTATTTTCTCTCTCCTCTTTACTCTTCTCACCAACTCTTTAATGTAGTAAATGAGAAAATGAAAAACACAATAAATGCTATTTATACTTTAAAACATCTAGTAACCACATGGGTGGGTCACTCAGGTGGGAGGATGCGCCCGCCTGTGACCACCCACCTGAGGGTCGAAACTTAGCCAATAAGTGGGATTTTGATGGAATTCAACTCTCGGCATGTATCTCACTCTCGGCACAAAGTATATTATACGTATACACTTTAGGATATGGCTACATACTAGCATTATTCGTACATGGCCTTATAATACATGCATCTGCACGCCTTGAGTACACCCGTCTCCTCTGGCACTGACTATGACTTGTCTGGCCAACCTGAGTTCAAAGTCACCCTTGCCATCATGGTCCATAAGGAACCTGCCTTAACCCTCTCTGGTTCGGGTCCTGCATGGTTAAACCAGGTCAACCGTGTAATTAAACTGGATTTAAAAAGTAGGGTATCACAGTCCAATTCAGAAAATGAGATCATCCTAGGCATCCATAGCATAATACATTACTTTCATTCAACTTCTAAAAAGTCTTACAATCATAATTAAAAATTCATTGTTTTGATTCATTTTTCAAAAAATCTTATAATTATAAATAAGAAGTCATTGTTTTCATTCCACTTTAAAAAAATTCCTACAATCAATACATCAAACTTCAGACTTTGCATTTTTCATCGATTGGGTTTGTCTTGCATACTCCTCCAAAGGATAGCTCCACTATCTTTCATAGCCTTGCCTTGCCATATCAGATTTAATAATATCCTGTGATATAGAATAATTAACTTATGTTATGCTTGAATACTAAGAAAATAAAAATGACATACTTTTCTCATTGCTAAAAGCCATGAAATCAAAAATATAAACAAGAAGATTTATTGTTTCATGAAATTTTATTGACATCTCATTATACTTCTTTGTTTGGACATTTAAACACATAATTAACTCATAGTATTGAGTATTGTCCTTTAAAAATGAAAATAATTCTCTATCATCCTTTCAATGATGTACTTTCAAACAACACCTATCACACTAAAATATAATAAAAATTATAAAGAAATAAAATAAAATGAAAAGGTTAAAGCTTTTTAGTTAACAAAATTTGACTAAAAAGCAAAGCAAAAGAGATTATTAAAAGTTGTCAAATTATTTGTGTTCATTAAGATGGTCAATTTCATCTAATATTAGAATGTAATTATCGATTTAATTTCTCAATGTAATATCTATAAGATCACATATTTAAAATAGATTTTTTTGTGTTACTTTGCAATGGTAAAGAATGAATTTATTGGGAACTTACATTATTTCTACTGGTGTTCTTCCTAATGTTTAAAGGTGAAGGTTCCTTCAAGAAATTAGGACAAAGTCTTAGTGTAAGGTTGTCCAAGAAGTTTGTCTCTTCTCAACACCCTATACTCTTATGTTATACCTCACCCAACCACCATCACCTATATATACAGAGTCAAAAAATGAACTCTAGACTGTTACTACAATGGAGCATGACAGATCAATCATTAATACACAGATCATAGATTGTTACACATGGAATCATTATGGTTATGAAGATACATCCACCAAAGATATAATATATAGATAACTCAATTATGAATGTATAGAAATTAAAGTATACATTACACCTATCCTTGAGAAGATTGGAATGATGTCATGAATTGCGTAAGCATAGCTGTTTGAGACTTCATCTCATTCATCTCCACACCCTATTGAGAAATCTGCTCTTTCAATTGGCTATTCTCTAACCTTAATTCTGAGATATGTTGTCCTTGCCTCTGAACGGGTAGTCTTTCTAAGCCGAACACTTGTTTCGGGGTTACTCCAGGCCCAAACATGCACACATATCCACGTCTATCATGTCCCATTACTTTGGTAAAGGTTTCATCAATAACATCGTTGCCCTGTTGCATTTCTTCAGGTTGCAAACTTAGTTCACGTTGCATTTTTTCCTACAGGTGTAATTAAACAAGAAAATATAAAATAGACCATGATTTCATAAGCAATCACCTACCATAATGATAAATAATTAAATAAAAGATTAATCAAATAGTTAGAGAAACAAAATATCAATATCAACACTTGTGCTCTATTTAATAACATACCAACTTTTCTACAGACTCGTCATCCATGGAACATCCAGGCCTTTTATGGGTGAAGTCAAACATTTTGATACGATTTGGAAGCTTTTTCTCTGGGTCCTCGTTACGCTAAAATATAAAACAAAAATAATAAGTGTTAAAGACTTTGGGATAATAAAAGGCTAATAAACTCAATGTAGTCAATATGATAATATAAAACAAAACACTTACCAATTTCTCATGTATGATGGCATATGAAGTTCTATCCATTCTATGATGCATTTTTTGTTTAGACTTATTTTTCTTATTACGATCAGAAAGTTCCTACAATAAAATAATGTATCATTTATTAATTTCAGTTCCTTAAGGTACTTAATGCTAAAACTAAACCCGTATATATACTCATGTCATAGATGTCAATCCATTTGTTTCAATACCTTACCCAATATAATTTATATGTCATTGTCACAATCATTCAATTAGTGAGAATATATCAACAATTTGAAGTAATATAACACATTTATAGTTGTACATTACCTTATGCTTTTTATCATCCCACAATTTCAGTAGCACATCCCATTGCTCCAATGGTATAAGTTGAAGATCAATATCTTTCCTCCGATCAGAGGGTGAATCATACTTACTGTAGTACTCGGCCTTCAAGTCACACTTATGGTCCTTCAACCGTTTAGCTAATCTATCTAAGCACCATGTCTTGGAAACTTCAGGGATGATAAATTTGGCCTAGAATAATTTAAAAAAAAATTAATAAACATCACATGGTTAGTTTATCCATCTAACTATTTTTCTTTAAGACAATATATAAATATAATATGTGAGTGATATTACCGTTATTGCTTTCCAACAATCTTCTTTGTATGATTGTGGTATATTTGTCCACTTAGGGTATGTCAATGGACAATACAGATGATTCCTCGCTAATTTTCCAATCTATGTAGTTAATTTCGCTGTTGACTTACCTTCATATGGTTGTCCCCACTCAGTTACTTCAATTTGTATTCTCTCACCATTTGGCATATTTATAATATCATGAGCCTTAGTTCTTCCCCTTTGGCCTCTCCCCCTTTTTTCTGTGAAAGATTAAGATAAGAAAACTTTAAGTATTGAGAATCATTATACTTTATATCAAGTTTTAAAGAATAACTTTACTACATGTACTAACTTGAACCACTTGTATTATCATTCCCACTTGTACTTCCACATACATTATGATTGCTCATACCTATTTCCCAATAAACAATCACTATAAGAAATGTGATAATGTGTCAAGTCAACAATATACTTTCACATGCTCTTAAATTAGCATCAAGAATGCCTAGTCAATCAACATTAAGTTTGTTGGTTTGCTCTCACCAAATGCTCTTACACTTATGTACTTTTACGGCCTATAATTCAAAAGCGTTACAAAACTCTAGATATAACTATTAAAATATGGTTGAATTATATATTAGGTTTACTATTTTATGAGATGAAGAGGCTGAAAAAATAAATATCAATTATACGGTAAAAATACCTACAATCAAAGATGGATTTGATTTTGAAAACTAAATCAAAAGAACAATGACTAATAAATAAAAACAAACTTGTCAAAGAAATAAGAGAACCAATATTAATAAAACTACAAAGTTTCTTTATTCTTTCATTCCAATAAAATAAATGCCTAATCTAGAAAGAAAAAAATTCAATGGATGCAAAAATTAAGAGAAAGATCAATCAATTGTTACCTTGTTTAAAAGTCAATCAATTTGATATATTATAATTTGAACTCTCCATTGCATTGATCAATTCGATTGGTGTGTCAATTATAGTACCTTCCACATCAGATCTGACCCAACTCACATCGACATCACTATCACCATATGAATGTTCTAGATTTTATCTATCTTGTAATGTACTTTGTATATTTGTTTGATCTGATTCATCATGATCTTTCCCTCGCATGTCAAAAATATCTCTAATCTTTATATTAATGACAACTTGTCATTCAGGCCTTTGTGGATCAGTAACGTAGAACAATTGCTCTACTTCTCACGGTAATACAAATGGGTCTGCAAATTGATCTTGGTCATTGTATTGTAAATGGTTAAAATTGATAAGGACAAATCCGAGGTCATCTTTCTCCACTCCCTTTCTAAGATTAGCCCAATCACATTTAAATAACATTACTCTGAGATCATTTGCATATTCCAATTCAATTACTTTATTCAAAAATCCATAATACATTATATATCCCTCAATAGGGTGTGTATCTTTTGAACTTGAAAATTCTTCTGTCAATGCCGTTAAAAGAACCCCCCACTATTTTGAGTTTTTCTATTATTCTCATGTACCTTACTATGAAACTTGATGCCATTAATAATGTATTCATCATAACTTCTTGCATCTAAGTTAGGACCTCGAGCCAGCCATCTGAGATGATTATGCACCTCGACCCCATTCTCGCGTAGATTCAATATCTAAATAAACAAAATTAAGATATGTATAATTAGAGATCTAAACATATAATCATGATTAAAGAAACAAGGATTGCTAGGGACAGTGGCCCTGAGAGTGATCAGCAACCCTCCTCTAGCTTGGTATAGGGATCATGAATATCATCCTTACCATACTCAAAAGGGGAACAACACTGAAAGATGTTTAGGTTTACAACATGCAATTTAGGACCTGGTAGACAACGGGACCATTAAAGTCAAGGTCAAGCAATCTCCCAATGTCAACACCAATCCACTCCTTAATCATGTGAACAATCTAGATGAAAAAGGCACAGAGAGTGACCCCACTCCACTCATTATACCTAGAGCTTGAAAGAACCATATGAATGCCCATGTTTATAGGAAACTCATGAGTCAAAGGCCTGGAGTCATAAGGACCCCCAGAAGAAGAGAATCATTAGAAAAAGAATCAGAAGATCAGACTCCCGCCGTTCATCCTTCCTCATCAATAGAAGAATCTGCCATACCATATTACCAACCTCCACCATACCTACCACCTTCACGATATTATCATCCTCTGCCATATCATCAACCTTCCTCATCATCAAGGAGAAGGAATTTACTCATCCTATCACCCCCAATCCTCATATCCCACATCTCACATTACATCATCTTCATACCATCCTGCTTCTTATCCCTCATCACCCTCATACCAATACCATTCTCAAGGTTTGGTATATAACCCAAAAGAAGATGGATGAATGGATATGATTGGAAGGATATGCTCACACTACCAAATTCCCCAAAGATGACCTCATCAATAAGATCAGTGAATGCTTTAAGAGAAGACCAAGAGGGTGTCCCACTTCTCTAATTCAGCCCGTTGAATCTTTAGAGGACAATCCAGAAGTAATTGAAGAAGTCACAGATGATCTCCTCAGGGCAGTAATAGCATTGTCTGTAGGAGAGTAGATCAAAGAGTACACCTCCCTAATCCACATAGGAAGTGACACAGAGGATGATAAGTCAGGACTGGTCCATTTGCGGGCCAGTGATGCCAAGACCAACCCTATGTAAATCTTTCAGTCCATACACTCTGAATACTATGAGCGTTTGGATACCAGAGAATTCGATGGTCCAGAAGAATCTAATAAAGAACCAAGTGAGGGGAAAATCAGTGAAGAAGAGTATGATGATGACGATGATGAGGATGAGGAAGAGGATGAGAATGATGGAGATGACTCTGATTCTCAAGAGGATGATGGTTATCTAGACTGGGATGACTACCAAGGGCCTTGGTATAATGACAATGATGATGAGTCAGAATATTACTCACCAGAATATCCGACGTGTTTCTCAGTTTATGCTATTGTTGGTGATGACCTAATAGCTGATCCGACAGGTGACATTTACCCTTCCCTATGCATGGAGGGAGATGATTCTACATCAGATTCAGAAAATGATAAGGAATCTAGAGATCTGGCACAAGTTTATATGGACAAACAGTACTCCACATTTAAGTTGGAAGAAAAGCTGTGTGAAGTGTAATCTAACACATTGAGAATGCAAGAAAGGGTGGAAGAAATTGATAGCATGTTGGGTGAAGTAACTATCAGTGATCGTTACTACAGTGAGCAACTGAATGATTTGGAGGAAATAGGGTTAGATGACACATTCGTAAAAATAGTAGATGCCACATTCCAACAGTTCTCTAATGCAGTCAAGAAGTTGTGAGCCAGGGCCCTCGACATTTGTGGAGGACCTCGACTTCCCACCCCAAGTAGGGAGGGGGAATCAAAAGAAGAGGATGACCCCATGGTAGGGATAATCACCATAACAAATAGTCATGATGAAGATTGTTATCCCATAGAGATTATTGTGAAGAAACCTATCAACGGTATGGAAACTAGAAGTGGAAGAGATTATAAGGGCAAGGCTCTAGCTGTGGAACTGTCAGGGACCCATGAGGCCGGAACTAGTAGCTTGAAGAAAGAACCAGAGAACCCAATCTTGGCTCAATTCAAGAAGTCCCAAGCAAATATCTCAATTTGGGGATTGTTGATGGCATCCCGCACACACCGTGAAGCAGTTTTGAAGTCTCTCACCAATGTACAAGTGCTGATTTAGATAAATCCGGCACCTCTCATACATATAGTAAGGGCAACATATGCAGTGCAATCCATGTTCTAAGATTCAAAACTTCCAAAAGGGGTCCATCACAATCTAGCTCTCCTCATCATAGTAGAATGTCTTGACAAAGTGGTTCCCCAGGTTCTCATTGACAACGGGTCCACTTTGAATGTGCTGCCCTTGAGATCGGCAAAGAGTATTGGCATCAACTTAGAAGAAATGAGGCTGACTACCCAAACCAGATGGGCATATCAAAATACCAAGAGGAAGATCCTTGGCATCCTTACTTTTTTCGTAAAGATTGGCGAGGTGAAGTTTGATATTGAATTCTAAGTTATTGATATATCGACAGCTTTTAATATGCTCTTGGGAAGGCCTTGGTTGCATTATGTGAAGGCAGTATCCTCTAGTCTCCATAAAAAATGAAGTTCATTCATACAGGAAAGGTAACCATAGTAGCTAGGGACCCCGAAGTGGTTAACACCTTGGCCAATATTGAAAGTGGAGAAGAACAAGACCAGGAAGTTCAACTAAGTGGTTTTGAGTTAGAAACAACTTGTGCAGTCATTGCCAAAGAAGCTCCAAAGGAGGAAATTTTGACTGATTATGAAGCGATTTGGAGTCCGCCCATGAATCAGATGATGATGAATATGGAATATTTTCCCAGTATGGGGCTAGGGAAATATCATCAAGGAGTTCCAAAGCATCCCAGTTTGGAAGTGAACAAAGGAAAGAATGGTCTCAGTTACACTCCTCCAACCACCAAGAGGAAAAAAGTGTTGAGGATGACTAAGAAGATGTCTGTCTCTTACTACCCTACTCTCAATGGGTATTTTGTAAAAGGAGAGGATTTCCCCTTTTGTGGAAATTCGGAACCATGGTTTGATGAAACTGTCACAAAGATGCAACCAGGATTTGAAGTATTTTTCTAAGATGAGTTCGGGATGACTCATGAAGTGGAACAATAGAAAATGCTAGTCAATGAAAGTGATCAAGATAATTGCATCATTGGGATAGCTGAAATTGCACTGATTGAGACTGGGTCTTCCTCTGGTGACCCTACAACATGATCCAATCAAAGGAGGCACCAAGTCCTCGAGTCCTCCTGAAAAGAGAATGGGAAAAGAAGATAAGGCTCACTTGGAGTCTGTCGCTTCCCATTGATCTGAAAAGCTATTTTGTGAAAAGCTTATTGGCATTGGTCATTCCATTCCATGGGCTGATCTTTCTTCAGCAGCCTAAAAATTGGTTCGCAGATTGTAGTCAACTGGGCTATGAATCTGCTAATATACTGGATGTGACCCAGAAATCTTCATATTTGCTTCTTAGTCTGAGGTGTGGGCATTTCCTGAATTGCCTTAATCTTGATAGGGTTGACTTCAATGCCTCTCTCACTCACCAAGAATCCTAACAACTTTCCTACTGTTGCCCCAAATACACACTTCTAAGGGTTCAACTTCAGTTGATACTTCTTGATTCTTTCAAAGAAACACCTTAGCGCGGAAATATTCCATAGGGTTCAACTTCAGTTGATACTTCAGGTGGAAGGAGAACCACTTTTCTTATACTTGTCTGTGGGAGAATATTCCATAGGCTCATTGCTAGTATAGAAGGAGACGAAAGAAGGGGTAGAGCATACCATATATTACCTCAGCAAGAAGTTCCTAGAATATGAGACACGGTACATGTAATACCCTACTTCTTAAACCCGGTCTGATTTCACGGTTGACCCGGTTTAACCATGCAGGACCTGAACCGGAGAGAGCTAAGGCGGGCTCCTTATGGACCACGATGGCAAGGGTGACCTTAAACATCGGTTGGCCCGACAAGTCCAAGCCAGTGCCAGAAGAGACGGGGGTACCCAAGCCGTGTACATGCACCTATCATAAGGCCATGCACGGATAAAGCAGGTATGTAGCCGTATCTTAAAGCACATACGTATATTATATCTTATGCCAAGTGAGGTTCGTGCTGAGGGCCGAATTCTGTCAAAATCCCACTTGTTGGCCAAGTTTTGGCCCTCAGGTGGGCGGACAGGTGGGCGCATCCACCCACCTGAGTGACCCACCCATGTGAATACTTAGTTATTTTAAGAAGTATATATAGCATTTATGTTCCTTTTTCTTTTCTCATTTATGACACTCGGACGTTGGTGAGAGGAGTAAAGAGGAGAGAGAAAAGAAGGGAAAGAAGAGGAGAAGAGAAGGAAGAGGAAGAAGAGATGGATTTCAGCGGTGTCGAGGCTTGATCTTCCCATTCTGACGCCGGAAGAGTGATCTCCAATGCTAGATCTACGTCTAGAGGTGAGCAAAGGCTGGGTTCCTTAAGCTTTCACCATACCCAAGTAAAAACCCTTGATTTTGGTAGGGATCCTTAAGGTCTTGTAAATCCCCCTTGAGATGATGAATCTAAGGTTTAATAGATGGTTTATGTGTTGATTTTGAAGGATTTGAAGAAGGGTTTCCACGGTTGCAAGAGCATTGGTGATTGGAAGTGATTTTGGGGTTTTGAAGGAGTTCTTGAGCAAAGATGGTAAGATGGCTTTCCATTCCTTAAATCTAACCTAGATCTAGGTTAGAACCATCTTATGAGACCTTGAATGTGTGAAGAATGGGTTTGATAAGGCCCCATTTGAATCCCCAAAGGTTAGGGGAAGTTTGGGAAGAAACAGCAGTTTCCCGCCAAGACCGGTGGGCCATTTTTCCCGCCTGTGGGCACCTGCCTGAGAGGGCAGGACCCTCGGGCCCAACCGGTGGGCCGACCGGTGGGCCACCCTGCCCACTGGTCTTAGCAAGACCCTCGGGCCCAATTGGTGGGTCAGACTGACAGGCCGACCGGTGGGCAAACCTACCCGTCGGTCAAGACCGGTGGGTCTGACTGGTGGGTCAGATAGGTGGGCTGTCCGACCCACCCGAGAGGCTCCGAACGTGATTTTTATGTCCGATTGGACCCAAAACGGACTTGTGACCTTCTTTTAGGATTCTAAACATGATCTTGTCATTGGATCGTGTTAATCTTAATCCCAAATGGTGAAATACTAACCCCGCTCACTCATGATAGGTTCACCAAATCCTACGCTTCTCGCACCGGATCTCACCCGTACCGAGCGTGAGTCCTTGTACACTATAGGTAAGTGGGGAGAGGACGTTTGGCCTTGTTTCAAGGCATTATTTGGTATTCATTTAATTTTATCTAGATTAGCCATGTCATAATGCAAATGCTATGTAGCTTAGCCATCCTCATATTTTGTGCTATGTGTGTTGTGTTTATTTTTCAATGCCAAATGATGATATGCTTATGTGATGAATGTGGACATCATTGTGCATGATGCATTAATAGACTAGATTCCGTAGTCGGATTGGAAATGAGTACATTGGTGGCCCGTGGTATGGGACGTGGTGGCACTATGCAATCATACTATATCATATAGGAGCATGCGGTTTAGGATTATCACCTTCCCGTGCTACGACCCTTCCAGACAGGGGTTAAGGTGTTGGGTTACCATTTGGGGGGAAGCAGTGGTCGCGGTTGTCGGGTCACTATGGCGGTTAGACATTACGCTCAGCTGGTCATTAGGACAGTCGGCAACCCCGGTGGTATATTCAAGATGGCCAATCGCACTGCTTTTAAATTGCTAGAGTCAGCACCTTTAATTTCTGTCATTTATTTTATGTTGAGAGTCGGTGGTCGGCATGTTTTACTTTTCTGAGTACTCATGGTGGGCCTTCTCCGACAGCCCTATGGGCATATCGCGGGATGGAGTTCGTGGCTCGTACCCGGAGTATACGCGCACTGTGGTTGTAGTAGCACTAAACCAAAGACTTAGTAATGTTGCTTAGGTGGATGTGATTAAAATGTATTGCATAGCATATAGTGCATATGGTTGTGAATTGTTGTGTGGACTGCTGTGTGGTCCATCTTTCCACTTATTGAGCTAGTGAGCTCATCCCATGTGTGCTCCTCTTTTAGATGATTTTGCAGGTCATCAACCAGATGAGCACGAGGCGGGTCCCACAGTTGAGTTCCCTGAAGAGGACTGGTGGGTCCCTGAGGAGTTAGAGCACGGCACGGATTGCTTGTGCGAGGGCTGTGCTGCGGGACTGCAGTTCTGATACCGAGCTGAGCTCCACTTTTGATGCCGAGCTGAGCTCTACCTTTTGATGGCGAGCTAGGCTCAACCTTTGATACCGAGCTGAGCTCTAACCTTTGATACCGAGCTGAGTGTACACTCAGATTTTTGATGATTCCTTTTGAGTACTTGATATGTAAATTGAAATATTTTTGTGTAAATATCATGCCTGCGGGCCCACATGTACTTAACTATTGTATTACAATTTGGGTATCAAGTATTATGGGAATATTCACAGGTAAACCAAGTCTTCCGCTGAACTAATGAGCACTTTCTTAGTTATGTGTATGCTGTGGTAGAATACTGTATCAGATGATCCTGGCAGGTTTGGGTTAACGGGTGTTAACCCGGTCACTGGCCCGATTTTGTGTGAACGGGGTGTGATAGTACACACCTTTGGAAAGAACTTGTGCTACGTTGATTTGGGCAACGAAAAGGTTGTGACACTATATGGTTTCTTACCCGGTGCACTTGATCTTAAGGATGGATCCCATCAAATATCTCTTTGAGAAACCAACCTGAACAGGAAGGATGGCCTGTTGGTTGCTTTTACTATCAGAGTTTGACTTCACCTATATTACTCAGAAATCTATCAAGGGGCAGGCCATAGCCGATCATTGGCTGCCCACCCCATAGAAGATAGAAGATCCTTGGATGATGCCTTTCCCAATGAAGGAATCATAGTGATAGAGGAAGAAGACACAATTAATGGATGGCAATTATTCTTTGATGGAGCAGCTAATCAAAAATGGTGTGGTGCAGGAATATTGCTTGTCACTCCTGACGACCTTTATTTACCTTCATCATTCCGTTGTGATTTCCCCTGTACCAATAATATTGTTGAATATGAAGCTTGTGCCTTGGGACTAGAAACGACCCTGACCATTGGGGTTAAAAGGCTCAAGGTGTATGGAGAATTATCCATTATTATTTGTCAGATGTAGGGAAAATGGAAGACCAGAGATGAAAAGTTGAAGCCGTATCAAGAACATCTGGAAGAGGTGATTGAACACTTTGAGAACATCTCATTTGAATACTTCCAGAGAGATAACAACTGGTTTGCTGATGCCCTTTCAACCTTGGCTTCCATGGTAGAATGCAACCCTATGGCTAGGGTTCCACCGTTCTAGGTGGAACAAAGAAGCAGGCCCATTTATCAGAATTCAATGAACTCTCTCACTGTAGATGGTCGGTCTTGGTTTGCCTTACATAGTGGATTTCATCAAAGAAAGGAAGTACCTAGCTTAAGCAACTAACAAAGAAAAGAAGTTTCTAAGAAGATATCCCACCCAGTTTATTCTTTAAGAGGATCTGTTATACAAGAGATCCTATAATGGAATACAGTCGTTTTGTGTAGATGAGGAACAAGCTAAACCATCATGGAGGAAATTCATTAATGTCTTTATGGACCCCACATGAATGCCAAGATGATATCTAAGAAGATCCTCAAGCTGGGATATTACTGGAACACAATGGAAGCAGATTGTGTGGACTTTGTCACGAAATGGCACAAGTGTTAGATATTTGCTAACATCATACATATCTCGCCAATCGAGCTGCATTCGCTTAGGTCACCTTAGTCATTCTCCACTTGGGGCATCTAACGGCCATGAGTTCATCTTGGTAGCCATTGATTATTTCACCAAGTGGGTAGAACCTTAGTCCTATGCGGTCCTCATGTCTGCTAAGGTGGTAAAATTCATTCAATAAAATACCATTTTCCGATATGGAGTACCTCAAGAATTGATATCAGATCAGGGATCCCATTTCTAGGGCAAGACCGATAAAGTCTGCACAAAGTTCGGTATCAGAAGGCATCGCTCTACCACTTACAGGTCACAAACCAATAGGGCAGTGGAAGCAGCCAATAAGAACATCAAAGTCAGCCTATGGAAAATGGCAGAAACACACAAGGATTGGGCTGATAAGTTACCCCTTGCCTTATGGGCACACCGGACTTCTGTACGATCCTTGATGGGGGCCACCCCTTTCTCTTTGGTATATGGGGTTGAGGCAGTTCTACCCATGGAAATCCTGGTACCATCCCTAAGGGTGCTCTTTGATAGTCAACTACCTGAAGGAGAGTGGGTGAAGGCCAGACATGATGAGCTCAATTTTCTCGATGAAAGGTGTATGAAAGCCATGGATAATCTAAAAAAATATCAACTGAGAATGGCCAAGGCCTTTAACAAGAATGTGAAACCCCATTACATAGAGAAGGGTGAGCTCGTTCTTCGAGAACAAAGAGCCCCAATTCATGACCCAAGAGGGAAATTCAGGCCCAACTGGAGCGGTCAGTTCACTGTCAAAGAAATTCTACCAGGCAAAGCTGTGAAACTCATATACCACAATGGCTAAGAAATACCCAGACTGGTCAACATGGATCAAATCAAGAAATATTATGTCTGAAAGGGTGAAGCACCTGAGCTATGTCAGACCTGATTCCTTCCGAGGGATACGTAGGCAATTTGACATGTGCAAGTGTGGTCTCAACCATATAAAGGCAATAAATTGGTTCCTCGATTAATAATCAAAGTATCTTAGATCATCATAGTTTGTGTCCCCCAAGAATCGCCATTTGGCATGAAAGCCATTAAGTATCTATCATCCACCCATTGGTCTGTCACTTATTCTCTAGGATTTTATCCCCCAAGAATCGTCATTTGGCATACAAGGCCATTTGGTATCTGTCATTCGCCTATGTTCCATCAACTCTTATCCAGGATTCTATCCCCTAAAAGAAAATCGCCACCCGGCACTAGTTTATCAAAGCCAGTTTATACCCCAACCTTGATCAGTCAAAAAAGAAGAGCTTAATGCAACAGTGGTAAAGGCTTGTTTGAGTCATTAGCTAATGAGTAATGCTTTGATAAATCATAATATCTCTTTTGTTTGTGATGGTTTGAAAAAAAGTCATGAGCTTGTTGGATGAGACGTTGGGGAAATAGACCTTAGACATAAACATGAGGGCACCAAGATTGCTAGAATCTATGAATATGTCATTTCTCAGCCGAATTTGATGTGTGAAGTTACAACATCAGTTACTCTGGCAGGTTCCTTAGCATTGGGATGCCAAATTGCATATATTTTGGTTTGGACTGGTTGAGATCTGCCAACTCTCAAAGAATTATAGGTTTGTATGTTATCTCCACCCAAATGCAGTTTATTCCAGTCATCTTTGAAGAAAGATTATTTAAAGGAAATTCAGAACTTCATCGGATGGAAAGAAGAGGAAGTGAAGCAATTTTTCAGGTATGGGAAGATCGACATTCTAAAGGTGGCCCAGATCATCCAGTATCTACCAATGGGAGGAATCCATCAAAAGAGATCATAGGATGCTTATTTACTTTACATGATAGTCCGTTATGTTCTCCGTACTCCCGGATGTGGTGCACCGTCCATTCTAATTGAGGTGGTAAAACAGTTGAAGAAAGGAAGTGACATCATCCCTATGGTTCTTGTAGAAACACTCAAGGGATTCGATGATATAAGCTATGGCCACCGATTCAGACTAGATCATTATCAAGGGAGTCCTGCTATTTTTCAGATTTGGCTCCTCGAGGAATTGAAGTTAACCAAAACCATTAAAAGGAGGCCCACTCGGAGCTTTTTACTACAAGGATAAGGCGGAAGTTCCAGAATTCGACCTCATCACTGATTGGGAGAAGTATCTGCAGGAAAGGACTGTGCAAGATATCGCATGGAGGTGCCCAGGGAGGTCACAAGAAGATTTTCTGATGAAGACCCCTGGCTACAATTATGCCAGGTTGATGGGATTGACTCACGCATCCTTTTACCTGCCTACGTACATTTGCCAACAATATAGACTTGAGGTGACAGACCCAGAGGAGTTAGTGAACTTTCACCCACCTTAAGGGTTGTCTTCCCACCATGTTACTCACCTATCCTGTCTATGGTAGGAAAATCGTTCCCCTTTTTCATGTAATTCACTTGGTAATAGAATGAGGAAGTGTTTGGATTCTCGTGTTATCCTGATTATTCTAATTATGACTTGAGTTATGGAATTGAATATGCCTAAACATTGAAAACCAAAAAACAAAAAAAAAAAAAAAAAAAAAAAAAAAAAAAGAAGAACAAAAAGAAAAAATCTTCTTTGTACCAAAATATGTTTTCATTCATAAGATGCTAAAATAAAAAGATGAATAAATAAAGGGGAGGGAAAAAGAAAAAGGAAAATATACATGTATTTGTGTTTACAGGAAATACAGGAACAAATCCCTATGGGTCAAAAGTCATCGTCTGAACCGTACTCTGAATCATCCCATGGAGTACCAGGAACCCGTGGATGCTAGTCCAGCCTGCTCGAACCTTTGGGTCATGTCCTGAATCAGTGCATCCTACTGGGCAATCCCCTACTGGTAAGAGCTGACTTGGCTCTCCAAGGTGACAATCCTTCCATCCTAGGGAACACAGGAAAGTATCAAGAAGAAGAATAATGAAAGAAGAAGGCCAAGAGGAAAAAAAAAAAAGAGGAAGGTGAGAAATACCTTAGCAACAATTGTCTCACACAAGCCATAATGCATCCTCCTGATCTCAGAATAGACCTCCGGGGACACCTGAGAAAGAGCATATCAGCCAAAGGAAGTCAAGAGTTAATTGAAGGATGATCAGACACTCACATAGTCATAAGGAATGGGCAGCCCAAGGGAAGCATCTACATGAGTGTTCCGCTCCAAAAGATGAGGAAAACTAGGGTTGCCTACGTTAGGATAGTTCCAAGCAGGGAAGCCGCGGAAGGGGATGCTAGCAACACTGAGAGACCCGCCTGCACTGGTAGAGGGTCCTGCTTGTGTGGGATTAACGGCGCTAACTTGTGACCTAACGGTAGAAGGGTCTACACGTCATCCTGAAAGAACATCAGACAAGACCAAAACAAGAAAGAATTTGAAGGAAACACTCAAGAAAGGGAAACATACCACTGCATACTATCTCCTCCTCCAAGAAGGCTATGTAGTCCCTATCCTAGTCAAAAAATGAGTCATCTCATACTCCGTTAGCCAAACGCTCAATCTCGTCTGCTGGGATTATCTCTGGGTTGTGCATAATGGGTGGAGGAACATCGAGAGAGGGGCGTGACTCGATATCCGACCACTGGGGTACTACTCTCTCTCCCAGATACCAGATATGGCCCCAAATGCCCCAAAAGAGGACTCGGTTCTCAGATAAGTGTTTAGCCAATGCGAATCCTTTAGAATATGGAAATAAGAAGCAATGGAATGGTCTCCAAGTGACCTACAAATCCAAGGAAAAGTAAGTACAACACAAAATAAAAGGAATTTCAGTGTCAAGCGTGGCATACCTCGGTGAGATTGTTTAAAAGAGAACGAGCGGTGGTCCCCGGAGGATGGTGCCGAGCCCTGATCACTTGATTAATTCCCCACCTCATGGCTACAGGGAAGAAGAATGCCTGGGGTCCCTCAGTCTGGGAGTTATGATCCCCAAGTGCTCGAATCACCAAGGTTGTTTCAAGAAATTAAAGTAAGAAAGTGCAATCCAAATGAATGAAAGGAAATGGGTACAAGAAGGAAAGTTACTTGGAGGATGAAGTCTACTCCCTTGAGACCTCGGTGTCCATATGAAAACAAGTCTAAGGTCCATAGGAGATATGCGTAGGCGGCCACACCCTAGTCCCAAGAATCTACCGCATGAAAATCTCAGAGGAAGAACACCAGGAAAATGTCCACTCCCCCTCAGAGGTCACTAAAAAGGCACTGACCCACAGTGAACCGCAAAAAAGAATGGGCCACCTGTGCCATGTTGCCTGGGTTTTTCCACAGGTCGGTTTTCCACCATCGAGCACTAATCTCCCCTAGACAGATGTGTGTCTGGCCAGCCACAATGGTAATGCCGATCAAGTCTATAAACTCCCTGACAGTCGGAATCCCGGGTAGAGTCATGGGTCTACCCTCAAATGGAATGCCTATCAAGGCATAGAAACACAGGGGTGTGATGGTGATCTCAGCAACAGGGAGATGAAAATAATGAGTACTTGGCCACCACCTCTCCATCAAGGCCCCCACCAATGCCGGATTAAACTTCCGGGTCTCTACAAGGGCTAGCCGGCACAAGTATGATGCATCAACTATCTCCTTCACTTTATGAGGAAGCATCTTATACCATGACTGAACCATGTTCGGATGGCCATACAGGGCCAAGGTAAGTGGTTCCCTCCCCTCATGCCAATGGAAATAAAGAATATATATATATATATATATATAAAACAAAACAACAAAAAGCAAAAACAACACAAAAAGAAAAAAAAACAATAATAAAAGATGATCAAAAAATGAATAAAATGTAAAGACTTACCCAAGAATCCCATACGGAGTTGCAGATGTGGTTCCGATTATTGTGAAGAGTCTGCTCAGAATACCAATCGGCCAAGCTCTCACCCCTGAGGGAAGAACTACTGCAACTCTCCAGCTGGATTTCTCCAAAAGTCTTTCTCTTTCTCCTTTTAGCCATATTTTTAGAAATTCCAAAGAGCCCCAAGAAGTTTCCCAATTTATAAGGAGCCCCAAGAAGTTTCCCAATTTATAAGGAGCCCCAAGAAGTTTCCCAATTTTCACAAAAGCCCACAAAAATGTCAAATTCTCCAAATGACTCCTCCCTCAAGAACAAGATGAAGATCTTCAAGAACAAGATGAAGAATTTCAAGAAAAACCTGAAGGCTCCAAAAACTCAAACCCACTCACTTCACTCAGAAAAGTTAGAATGAGGAATGGACAAGGAAGGGGGACCATTTTATAGGAAAATTTTTCGTTTTCCCAAAAAAAAATAAATAAATAAAATAAAATTTTTGAGATTCCAAATCCAAGGTGCAAATCAAAGTTTCTTACTAACAAATACAAAATTCAAAATAATTTTAGTGGTAGTTGAAAATTATGGGAAGTAAAAATTCAAAGGGAAGGTAGAAATTCATGTGGTAAGTGAAAATTATTCATGAAAAATGGAAAGCGAAAATCAAAAGGAAGGTAAAATTCAAATTCATATGGTAGGTGGAAATTATATCACATGAAAAAGAGGAAAGTAAAGGTCAAAATTTTATTGGTCAAAATTCAAGGTTAAAACCAAAAAGCAAGATCAATGGTAAAAGCAAAGTCAATGATAAAGGCAAGATTCCAAATTAAGCATCAAAATTCAAATAAAAAAGCAAAGATCAAAGATTCCAAATCAAGAACCAAAAGTTCAAGACCCAAATGATTAAGAACCAGGGGCTTAAACCCAATGGTCTAATCTCATTGACCCGATCCCAGATAGCCCAGCCCAATTCGAAAGAACCCGCCTGGAAGACTAGATAGCCAGCCCCAGTTCGAAAGAACCCACCTGGAAGACCAGATGGCCTAGCCTGGTTCGAAAGAACCCACCTGGAATACCAAATAGCCTAGCCTAGTTCGAAAGAACCCTCCTGGAAGGCCAAATAGTCCAGATTGGTTCGAAAGACCCAACCTAGAGACCAAATCCTTGAACTGGCATATGCGAAGCCCAGCTAAGGAAATTCCAAGAATAAAATATTTTTACTTGTTGCATGATTGGAAGAGCAGCGAA
>NW_024869029.1:0-40914 GCF_013358625.1 Macadamia integrifolia
AGAGGAGAAACAAAGGGGGCATGACCTAGATCCAATTTTAGTATTAAAATAGTGGCGGGTAAACGAAAACACATTAACTTAGGGCCCGTTTGATTTTGTTTCTGCCGTTTCTGTGTCAAGAAGCAACAAAAATGGTTTTTTTCATTTTTGTGCTAAGAAACAATTTTTGGAATTGCAAAAAGATGTTTGATTTTTCTATTTCCCGAAACTTTTTCAACAGTGTAGTCGGGTTCAAGACACGAGTAAAGGCACGACATTAGAGTTGCAACTTGCAAGTTTGCATCGTGGAAATAAGTTTCAAAAGGATGAAAATAGTTCGGAACTATGAGCTTCACACAACCAGGTTGGAGTCACAGCTTCTAAATTGCGTGAAGTTTCAACAATGGATTGGGGTTGGGGTAGGTCAAGTGATATATCGGATTTTTCACAATTTTTGTCCCTCCCACTTGTTTCTAGAAACATAAAAACACCGTTCCTATTTCTAGACACAGAAATAGGCATAAATTTTTATTTCTAGTTCAAAAAACAAGTGAAACAAAACAGAAAAATCAAACGGTTTTTGAAATGTTTTTCTATTTCAGAGCCCAGAAAAACAGAAAAAAACGTTTCCAAAAACAAAATCAAACGGGCCCTTAGAAATTCCTTTTTTTTTTTTAATGACGGGTATCCAAGCCTTTAGCTTGACTAGTTCCACGGGAACCATTCAATTAACTTTCACCGAAAAAGTGAGTGGCCCTAAGGAGATAAGAAGAGTTGAACTTAGAACCACACGCTTCTTGAGGTGGAGGTCACTTGCCAACTCAGCTAGCCCTTAGGGTTTTGGAAGTTCTCTCCTCACTAATATCAAGTGTAGTTTTGTCTTTCCGTGTCGAATAAGTCTCATCCATGCAAATACCTCAGTTTTTGATCGCCAGTACCACTTTTCTTAGGTAGGCATGCTAAGTGGTGGTGTTGTGAATACCATATTACTTGGAATCTCTCTCTCTCTCTCTCTCTCTCTCTCTCTCTCTCTCTCTCTCTCTCTCTCCATATCCTAACATGGCACGTTTCTTTAAGAATAGGTCTATTAACAGCAACAATTTAGCCATATCCCAACTAATTAGAGTCGGCTACATCTCTCATTGCCCTCTGATCAGTTCTATTCAATGTCATACTTGATACAAGCCCTATGCTATGCATGTCTTTCCTCACCACTTCTCCTAACGTCATTTTAGGTCTACCCTCGGCTCTTTTTGTTCATTTAGTCATGAATCAAATCACTCCTTTTTACTAAAATGTCCAAAGGCCTCTATTGAACATGCTCATGCCACTTCAAATGACCTTCTCGAGTCTTATCATATAAGGGAGCTAATCCCAAATCAGCTCCCTAATATGATCATTCCTTTTTTATCCGTCCTAGTTTTGCCACACATTTCAAAATTATCACCTCCATTGTACTGAGTTTAACCACACAATGCTTCTTAATTGCACAACATTCTACACCATATACGAATCAGGTCATCAATTAATTTAGGGATTTTCGGAAAGAAATTTTAGAGTTATATTATGCATGGCAAGTTGTTGAAAGTAGAATGTAGGACCTGTGCAGCATATCTTCTTGGATTGTGATTTTGCAGTTTCAGTCTGGTCGATGGTGTTGCAGTTCTTTAATCAAAGATGGTGTGGTTTCCCATCAATTGATAAGCTATTTTCCTGGTGGAGGAGAAAAGTGTCGGTACTACCTCTAGGGAAGGTGTGGCTCGTCATGGTTACTTTGGTTCCTTTTCAATTATGGAAGGAAAGAAATAATTGACACTATGACCATAAAATATCAAACATCAGCCTTGGTTGTGAAATCTGTCCTGCATGAACTACAAGAGTGTTCTACGATGGCTAAGATTCATATCTCTTTAGTGACGGACTTGCTGATTTTTAGGAAATTAGAGGTATCTATTACAAGACCTCCTCCTAAGAAGATTGTTGAACTTGTTTGGTCCTTTCCACCTGCTGGATTTTACAAGTTGAACATCGATGGATATTCCCTTGGTATCCCATGTCGATCAGGAGCTGGAGGAGTTGTTAGGAATAGTGGTGGTTCTCCTTTGATTTGCTTTGCTTCATATAAATGGATTGCTACCAATTTCATGGTAGAGGTCGTTGCTTTCTTCGAAGGTGTAAATTTGGTGTCCTCTGTAACTGTTGATAGGACATGGATAGAATGCGACTTACCGGCGGTAGTAAATTGCATTAAAAAAAAAAATCCATAGTGTTATCAGCAAAAATGGTGGTCCTTCAAGCAATACCTAGATAGTGTCACATGGTATGTCTCACACTACTATTGGGAAATGAATGTCGTGGTTGATAGGTTGGCAAAGCATGCACCTACTGCAAGAAAGTCAAGAAGATGTGATTCTATGCCATCTATTGTTCTACATGATATACGTTGGGACACAAATATGAGACCAAGATATAGATTTACATAAGTTGGGATTTTTCTTTTTTAATTGGATTGCTCATCTGCTGATGGCCATGCCGAAGGTGGTGGGGTGATCCAATGGTTAATTCTCCCATTCTTTTACGCCTGTACTCTTCCAATCTTTTAATATATTCTTTTTCTAACTTTTAGCCAAAAAAAATGCTAAAAGTAAATAGTGTAACCTTACATAACTAGTCCATAATTCGAAAATGTAGGAATCCCTTGATCATAATTCCATAGTGCTAAGCTTCTTTTAAGTCTTTTTTGATCAGGTGAAGTGTGTCAAATGCCAAGCATGAAATTCCTCAAGGCATGTCAACATTTCAATTTTGGAGTTTTCTCACCTGATTTTGATGATTGCGGACCGTTGATTACATTCATATGTTAAATGGTCATCCCCCATAAAAGATTCTTTTTGAGGTTTAGGGTTTTAATGATTAGATAGTACATGATTTCAAGTATCGGTATCGTATAAATTGTATTGATCAAATCATATTGGTATTGGTTGAGATCGATCCCTGATCCTTGGCCGATTTGGATCGGTTATCCGTATCATTTTAGGGATAAAACAGTAAAAAAAAAATGTACTTTTTCTGAAAAGCAAGGGGTAAAAGTGACCGATATATATTGATCATCTCCGATACTGATCCAGAGGTAGAGATCGATACCAAGAACTAAATCCTTGGATTCTGGATAAAATCCTGTTCTGGAAGTTTCACTACTTGATTGGTCATTCCAATATCACTCGATAACAGGAAGTACAGGGTAGGGGTTTCTGACGACTTAAAGGAGATGGAGGGTGGCGAGTGGGAAAAGAAAGGTATGTCGGGTTGAGTTCATCAATAAATCGATTCGGGTGGATCAGCTAATCCAATCCGAGCAGTGGTACGGAATCCAATAGCAGGTATAGCCTGTAGCCGTGTCAGGTGTAGCTACTATGTCCGGATGCGATAGATGAGATTTACTCCTTTCAGACTATTGCAGCAGTAGAACGGACCTTGGGAACGATTCCCTTGGTTTTTTTTTTTTTGGAAACCTCTGCGTAGGGTGATACTTATACTTCATTAAAATTCTTGCACCAGCGTTATGCCAGCATATAAAAGATTTTTGGAAAGCATTATATCAATACTAAGTCAAGCAATATAGTTCACTTAAACCCGGATAGAGAGAATTTTTCATAACAGAGTGACCTTGGAAATTAAAAATGCACATAATTCTCTTGATATAACTCGGATTGATGCGATTCCAAATCTTTACTGAAAGACTACTCGTCGGGCTACAACTTATGATGAAAAAGTTTCTTGTGGATGATATCCGAAATTGTTCTAAAAGTGACGAAACATGCAACGACACGAAAGTAACTTAGATGAAGTGAAGGGTAGAATGACGTACTTCTCTTCTAGGATGTAATTCAACTCTAATGGTGGCCTGCAATTCTACTAGGATGTAGGTGAAGAGAAAAACTTGTACTCGTTTTGGAAAGAGAGAAACTTCTTCAAAGGTTTCTAGGATGAACTCTTCTAGGTTCAAAGGAGAGAACTCATCATGGTTCTAAGAAATGCTCAAAGAAATTTTCACTAATCAAATTCAAGTCCCTTACAAACAAGATAAATAGGCCTTTTATAGGCAAAACAAAAGAAATTTTGAAAGATCGTACAGAATCTTAACCCTTGATTTAAATGAGACTCCAATGGTTGAGATTTCATCTTGATTTAGGAAAACTCTAAAGCTTCTTCTCCACTTTCTATTTAATTGCTCCATTTATTGTTTAAGGAGTCTTGATGTTATCTCCAATGTTTTAATGTTTGTTCCCATGTACAGATACTTGATCCGAGGGATTGATACTTATTCCAATACTTTAGAGAGAAATTTCTTCGCCAAGGGAATTTTTTGGAAAATGCTTGCCACATCATCAATCACTAAGGAGATAAAAAATGTAAAACCTAAAATCTCCTACGATATCTCAAATTTCGATTCCAATTGAATTTCTATGGTTGAGATTAAACCCTTACATTACATTATAAAACCAAGAAATCTTTGTCATGGGTTTTCTTTCCATTATATATGGATCAAGTACTATTGAATTTATGTTTGAAAGATACGAAGTAATTGAATTTGTTTTCAAATTTACCTTTATTCTAGTTGGAGGGTGGCTGCTTCCCAGTTTCTAGAGATTTGGTAGCACTCAATTGGGTCTACCTGTTATTCTGACGCGTTTCCTTGTTGTGGCATGGCGCTGTCACCATGGTGAGCAACAATATTGGGGATGGGTAAGTAATGAATCAGGAATGACCATTTACCATTTTCCTAACCCTAGTAACAAACATGTGAAAAGTACAATTGATTAATTAATTTGAATTTCTGAACAGATAAATAAAGTGATGCATTAACGCCCTTACGATTAGAGTAGGCCTTTTCCTACTGCATTAGCACAGTAATTTGATCGCTGGGGTTAGCAGTGAAAGAACTCTAGGAGGAATGATTTTATGTGGTGCTAACGATTTAATAACTATCTGATGCAGGTCGATATTTCAAGTCCGATCAATTCGAAGTTTAACAAGGCCAACCTCATATTTTAGCGATATCCAAGCGCACCTTGCACAACCCAACTAGCCAAATCGGCAACATCTCCAACCGATTGCACTAGCTAAGATGATCCCCAATTGATTATAAAGATACTCCTTAAGCCACTTAATTTCTAATTCTATATTTCGGAAAGATTATATAATCTTTTTTTTGCTAAGAGTCAAAATGAGTTTATTAAGAGAAAATTAAAGAATCACAGGAAGGGATTATAAAGATAAAATAAAATACAATAATTAGGATGCTACTCCACCTTCGGCATGGCCATCAGCAGGAAGCAATCTAAAGAAGGAGAAAAATCTCAATCAAATCTGAACCTAGGACAATCTTGAGCATCCCAAGCAATATTCTGTAAACCGCAGCATGCTTAGCAAGGCTATCTGCCATTGAGTTAATTTCTTGATAGCAGTGAGAAATCTGCCAAGTGATATTGTCCAAATAGCACTTTCTTAAAAGCAATCTTTGACGAAAGTACCATCGAATCCACTTCCCCTTTAATACAGACCTACAGATTGTGAATTACACTGAATCCAAGTCCTAAAATTCAAAATCTCTGCAATCCTAATTCCCTCAAAAAATGCTGCAAATTCAGCCCAAAATTAGAGCAAATACCTTCATAAGTAGCAAAACATCTCATGGGAGCATATAGTTTCTAAGAACTCCAAAACCTAATGTTCTCGATTGCCAAGAGAGCAGCCTTCAATATTTAATTTGAAACATCCTTAAGGAGGCCAAACCTAGAGCAGTTCAGTAATTTTTTTAGCTGGTGGATTTAAGAACTTGATCATCATGCATTCAACCAGCTCATGATCCTTAGGCTATACAGCATGAAGCTGGCAGAGAGATGAAAGGACCACCTTCTCCTGCTTGCTTGATCAGAATCGATTCGATGATTGAATAGCAGAAGTGCTACAACACTTAATAGTTTAAACTCGGAGAGATAGACAGAGAGGGGACTCTCTCATACCTGCTAAATCCTAGGATGAGAAGTAGGTCCCTTGTTTTTGGCAAGAATAGTTCCAGCCTTTGTTGCCCCTCGGTAGAGTGAGTCTACTTAGCGAACTGGTAGGATGCAGAGATTGATTGATCAATATGAATCTCGAGAGTGGATGGTTGACCACCACCCCCTTTTCCTGGAGGCTTCTCGTTGGGGAGGTGTTTGCTATCGTCACTCTTTCTCTCGGTGTATGTGAAAAAAAAGGATAAACCCATTTTTGTTCGTTCATAAGTTGGTCCAAAGAATGCGAGTCGCTTCCTTAAGGGAGTTCTTCCTCAGTAGCTCATTGGTAGAGCGGTCGGCTGTTAACTATCTGGTGGTAAGTGTCTAACAGCCTCAACGTTAGAGAAGCTTTTTCCCCACTTCTCTAAATAGGAAAGATGTTGATTTTGAGGCAAACATTGAAGCACTATTGGAGGGACTTATATAGAAGAATATTTAATGTTCAATCTTAAGATAAGTTTGACTTTGGAAATCAACTATGTTGAATAATAATCAAGGTACTGATGACGAAGGCAATGAGTGTTGGATGTTAGCATGGGACGAATTTTGGGAGAGAAGCACAATTCTGGTACTTCTGGCCTATTTTTAACCATAGTCCTTTCCATTTCTGTGTTTAATTTATGGATGAGAAAAAGCTATCTCCAGATATAGGCACATGCCAATGGCAGTTGCATTAGAAAAGAGCGTGCGAGCATCTTCAGTGTGGGACAATGTGATCTTTTCGCATTCATTAGGTCTTGGCACATATACACTCCAGGAGGTAGCGCACTTTCTTCCCGTTAATTTATATTAGGATATTGTGTGCCTTAGAGCTAATTTTGAATGTGGCTACCTTGTGCAATTAGTTTCCTTTTATTTTATGTTAGTAGATTGGACTACAGAATTAGGATTTTCTTTTCTTATAAGTTGTAAGAGCTATGCTCATTAGAGTGGTGACGCATAGAGAATTGAATTTGCTTAAAGCAAACACCCTGAGTGTATAAACCTTTGAAACCACTGAGAGTTTCATTAATTGCATCCTCGAAGAGTTGCCACTTTCTCCTTGAAACCTTGAAGAATTTTACTACAGTCTTGAAGAATTATAGCTTTCCCCTTTATATTGTTTTTCTTTATTGTGTTCATGTTATAGAATTACATATCTGGTGAGTGTACTATTTACTCTCCCGATCCATAGCTTCCAAGGAAACTACATCACTATCTTTGTAGTTCTAGAATATTTCAGTAGTATATCCATGGACCATCTTCACTTAATGTCTTAGGGTATTAGGTTGGACCTCCAAGTGGAATTCTTTTTTTTTTCCTGACATTTAGGAGATGGGAACAGAATTTTACTTGTAAAAACAAATTGGTAGAACACAACACGAAAGAGCATAACAGTTGGAAGCAACTTTATAAGAACATTACAAAAGGAAATTAACCCAACGCATAATCAGGGACTATAAAATCAGGGTTGGGTTGGGCCGGGCTTTTGAAAACCTCAGCCCAACTCCGAATCCCCTTAGCTAGGCCCAACCCATAATCAAGGCCTACAAAATTCTACCTTGACCCGTCCACAGGGGTGGGTTAGGCTGATCCTGATTGGCCTTAACTATAGGAAGGGGGAAGGGAGATACAGATGTTGGGACTGGAAGGGGACGAGAAGAAGAAGACACAGTTGGGGAAGGCCGGATCGGCTCAACTCGAGGCCTAAACCCTAACCTAACCTAGCCCTTACTCAGTGCAAGAAATTCTTAGCTTTGATCCACCCTCAACCTAGGATATCTTATGTCACGCCCCATTCACACAGAACCGGACTGGTGACTGAATTAACTCCAGTTAACCCAAACCTACCAAGATTATCTGATACAGTACCTCACCACAGCATACCCACATCTAAGATAAGTGTTCAAAAGTTCAACGGAAGACTTAAATCACCTGTAAATATCCCCAATATACTTGATACCCAAATTGTAGTATATAGCTAAGTACATGTGGGCCCGCAAGCATGATATTTACACAAAAGGAATAATAACTTACTTATCAAGTACACAACAAGGGAGGTCATCAAAAATCAAAAAGAAAAATCCTTTTCATTACTGCGGTCCCGCAGCACAGCCCTCGCACATGTAATCAGCACTGTGCTCATACTCCTCAGGGACCCACCAATCCTCAATAGGAAACTCGACTGTGGGGCTTGACTCCTGATCTTCATGCGGGTGACCTGCAAAATTATCTAAAAGAGGTGTGCACGTGGGATGAATTCACTAGCTCAGTAAGTGAAAAGAAAGACCACATAAACATTCACATCCATATGCACTATATGCAATGCAATTCATTTTAAATCTTATCCACCTAAACAAAATTACTAAGTCTTAGGTTATATGCTACTCATAACCACAGTGCGTGTATGCCCCGAGTACTAGTCGCGAACTCCATCCCGTGATACGCCCATAGGATTGTTAGAGAAGGTCCATCGTAAGTACTCAAAAAAGTAAAGCATGCCAACCACCGACTCTCAACATAAAAGTAAATGACAGAAATGTAAAGGTGCCGACTCTGGTAATTTAAAAGTAGTATGATTGGCCCTCTTGAAAATACCACTGAGGTTGCCGACTGTCCTAATGACCAGTTGGACGTATGTCTAACCGCCATAATGACTCGACAACAGCGACAACTGCTTCCCCTCAAGTGATAACCCAGCACCTCAACCCCTGTTGGGAAGAGTCGTAGCACAGCGAATGATAATCCTAAACCTCATGCTCCAATATGACAAAGTACGATTGCATAGTGCCACCGTGTCCCATACCACGGGCCACCAATGCACTCGTTTCTAAACCGACTACGGCGTCTAGTCTAATAATGCATCACGCAAGTAATCCAATCATTCATCACATAAGCACATCAATCATTTAGCATTGAGAATGTAAAGCACAACACACATATCATAAATCATTTGTTTAGAATGCACAAGCAATGCGTGCGAATGGCACACAAGGATGACTAATCTACACATAATTTGCATGATGACAAGGCTAGTCTAGATACAGATTAATGATGCAAAAACACGCCTTAAAATAAAGTCAAATGTCCTCTCCCCACTTACTTGTTGGGTACAAAAGATCACGTTCGGTACGGGTGAGATCCGGCGTGAGAAATGTAAATTCTATTGGAACCTATCATAAGCGAATGTTGTTAGCATTTCACCACCTTAGGGTCAAAACTAATGATGTTTGATGTTTAAATCATGTTTAAAATCATAAAAGAAGGTTTCCCGCCCGTTTTGGGCCCATTCGGCCTAAAAAATCTGACTAGTGGGTTAGACAGCCCACCTGTCTTCGCCCGTCGGTCCAATAGATGGGCCAGATAGCTTGCCGGTTCAACAGGTGAGCCCCTACAGGCGGGTGAGTTCATCCGCCAGTCTTCACCCGCCTGTTGGAATTAAGGTTCTGCCCCAACAGGCGGGCAACTTCGCCCGTCGGTCTTCGCCCACTTGTGGGTGCAAAAATTGGTTTTCTCCTTTGAAACACTCCTCAACCTTGGAAAAACCAAATGGAGTTGTTCCAATCACATTTTCCACACATCTAAGGTCTCATAAGATGATTATAACCTAGATCTAAGTTAGATTTAAGGATTGAAAAGCAATCTTACCTTCTTTGCTTAAGAACTCTTCCAAAACCCCAAAATCACCTCTTAATTCAATAAATCACCAATGCTTCTCAAATCTTGTAAACACTTCTTTAAACCTTCAAAATCAACACATAGATCATCTATTAAACCTTAGATTCATCATCTCAAGTGGGATTAACAAGATCTCAAGGAACTCTACCCAAATCAAGGGTTTCACTTGGGGTTTTGAGAAAGTTGAAGAAGTATAGCCTTTGCTCACCTCAAATCGTAAGGCTCGTGTTGGGGATCACTTTTCCGGTGCCAGAATGAGAAGATCAAACCTCGGCGTTGTTTAAAATCATTTCTTGCTCTTTTTCTTTTCCTTTCTTCTTCTTCGTTCTCTTTTCTTCCTTTCTTTTTTCTCTCTTCTTTACTTTTTTCACCCACTCTTTAATGCATTAAATGAGAAAAAGGAAAAAACACAATAAGTACTATTTATACTAGAGAATATCTAGTAACCACATGGGTGGGTCACACTGGTGGGCGGGTTCGCCCTCCTGTGACCGCCTACCTGTTGGTCAAAACTTAGCCAAACAATTGAGATTTCGATGGAATTCGACTCTCAATATGTATCTAACTCTCGGCACAAGATATATAATACGTATACACTTTAGGATACGGCTACATACCAATATTACCCGTACATGGCCTTATGATACGTGTATGTACACGGCTTAGGTACACCCGTCTCCTTTGGCACTGACTCGGACTTGTCTGGCCAACCTGTGTTCAAAGTCACCCTTGCCATCATGGTCCATAGGGAACCCGCCTTAACCCTCTCTGGTTCAGGTCCTGCATGGTTAAATCGGGTCAACCAAGTAAGTAAACCAGGTTTTAAAAGTAGGGTATCACATTTACCCCCCCTTTTTAAAAATTTCATCCTCGAAATTAGTGTACCTAGTTGTTCGAAAAGATGAGGGTACTTAGCTTGGATTTCATCTTCTTTCTCCTAGGATGCTTCTTCAAGTGAATGGTTAGCTCATCGCACCTTTATGAAGGAAATGAAGAGTTTGTAAAGGGTCTTCACTTTTTGGTCCAAGATTTTGACTGGCTGTTCTTTATAGGTCATATCAGCTTCTAGATACTCTGGTTCCATGGGTAACACATGCGATGGATCATGAACGTACAGCTTCAGCATGGATACATGGAATATATTATGAACATTTCCAAGTGAAGGTGGAAGAGCAAGCATATAAGCTACTGAGCCAACCTGAGTCAAAATCTCAAATGGGCCAGTGTATCTCGGGCTCAACTTACCCTTTCTATGGAATCTATGCAACCCTTTAGTAGGAGAAATCTTAAGAAACACCTTTTCTCCTCCTTGAAACTCAATGTCTTTCCTGTGGGTGTCTGCATAGCTCATTTGACATGATTGAGCTGTCTTAATCCTTTCTCAAATAACAACGACCTTGTCATATGTCATCTGTATCAGTTCGGGTCCTAACATTCGGCCTTCGCCTACCTCATTCCAATACAGAGGAGTTCTACACTTCCAACCATATAATGCCTCATATGGAGCCATCCCAATTGTAGCTTGATAACTGTTGTTATAGGCAAACTCCATAAGGGGTATATATTCTTCCCAACTACCACTCATTTCCATTGCACATGCCCTGAGCATGTCATCTAATATCTGTATGGTTCGCTCTGACTGACCATCAGTCTATGGGTGGAAAGCAGTACTCAAGTTCACTTGTGATCCCAAAGCATGCTGGAAACTTTTTCAAAATCTGAAAGTGAACCTTGGGTCCCTATCTGACACAATGCTCACTGGCACTCCATGTAAGCACACTATGTTATCCATTTAAAGTTGTGCTAACTTGGCCATAGAGAATTTGGTCTTAATGGAAATGAAATAAGCAGTCTTAGTAAGCCGATCAACTATCACCCAAATCACATCCATCCACTTAGGTGTGCATGGTAGTCCGATGATAAAGTCCATCGTAATCCTATCCCACTTCCAGTCTGGTATTGGGAGTGGCTGAAGAGTACTATAAAGTCGATGCCTCTCAACTTTTACTTTTTGGCATGTAAGGCAAGTCGCCACATATAGGGCTATTGTGATTTTCATGTTTGGCCACCAATAGTTTTGTTTGAGGTCCTTATACATCTTTGTACTTCCTGGGTGGAGTGAGTACTCAGAGCTTTGTGCGTCCTGCACTATCTTGTCTTGTATCTCCAAATCATCGGGCACACACAACCTACCTTGAAACAATAATGCCCCATCGCTGGCTAAAACGAAATCAGGGTTATTTATTGTTTGCTATTGAATCTTAACTCTGATCCGTTGCAACTCAGGATCCAAAGGTTGTTTCATTATTGCCTCTTACCTAATAGATGGATGCACCTGTAGAGCTGCCAGGGATACAGTTAACCATTTAATGTTTTTTAGTTGATGTTCAAGCTCTAAGGTTGCTCCTTCATATAAGAGGGATTCATCCATTAGCATCGCCTCTTGTGCGGGTTGTGGACTGACTGCTAAATATGAGAGTGACACAGCCTGTGCCTTCCGACTCAACGCATCTACCACTACATTAGCCTCGTCAGGATGATACTAAATGTCACAGTCATAATCCTTCATGAGCTCGAGCCATCTCCTCTGCCTCATATTCAAATCTCTTTGGGTAAAAAAGTACATAAGGCTTTTGTGATCACTGTATATCTCGCACTTCTCCCCATGCAAATAATGTCGCCAAATCTTTAGGGCAAAAATGACTGCGGCTAGTTCCAAGTCATGAGTGGGGTAGTTCTTCTCATATTCTTTTAGTTGTCGGGATGCATATGCTATCACCTTACCGCATTGCATGAGAACATAACCCAGCCCGACCTTAGAAGCATCAGTGTAGACTGTCATTCCACCTGTTCCTTCAGGGATGGTCAACACAGGGGCTGACACCAACCGTTTCTTCAATTCCTAAAAACTCTTCTCACATTCCTCTGTCCATTCAAATTTTACCCCCTTTTTGGTTAACTTAGTCATTGGTGTTGAGATCCGAGCAAAATTCTCAATGAAGCGCCGATAGTACCCAGCTAGACCCAAGAAACTTCTAATTTCTATAACGTTCTTGGGGTTTTTCCACTCTAATACTGCTTTCACCTTATCAGGATCCACCTCAATTCCATCTTTAGACACTACGTGTCCCAGGAATCCAACTTGCTTAAGCCAAAATTCACACTTACTATATTTGGCAAACAATTGTTGTTCTCTCAGCCTCTGTAATACCATCCTCAAGTGTTGAGTGTGCTCCTCTTCCATCTTAGAGTAGATCAAGATGTCATCAATAAAAATAATTACCCATTTATCAAGGACATCATGAAATACTTGATTCATTAAATCCATGAATGCTGCCGGTGCATTGGTTAACTCAAAAGATAACACTAGGAACTCATAGTGACTATACCGAGTCCTGAAAGCTGTCTTGGGTATGTCACCGCTCTTTATCTTGAGCTGATAATAGCCTGATCTAAGGTCTATCTTTGAAAATATATTTGCACCTTGTAGTTGGTCAAACAAATCATCAATGTGTGGCAATGGATACCCGTTCTTAATAGTTAGCTTTTTCAATTCCCGATAATCGATGCACATATGCAAGCTGCCATCCTTCTTGACAAATAATATTGGGGCACCCCAAGGTGAAACACTTGGGGAAATAAACACCTTCTCCAATAATTCTTGCAACTGCATCTGTAACTCCCTTAATTCGGCTGGTGCCATCCTGTATGGAGCTTTAGACACTAGAGCTGCTCCAGGAATCAAGTCTATAGCAAATTCCAACTCTCTATCAGGCGGTAGATGCATCAAGTCATCTGGAAAGACGTTAAAAAATTCTTTAACCACCTCTACCTCTTCTAGAGATGTAACCTTTGCATCAACATCAAGTACTAATGCTAAGTAACCCTAACATCCACTTTCCAACAACTTTACCGCTTGAAGAGTGGAGATGAGGATCTTTCTACCCCATTTTATTTTATCTGCTTGGTATACCAGTTCTTTCCCTTCATCATTTGTCACCCTAATTAATTTTTTGGCACACATCACATTTGCTCGATGGGCCGACAACCAATCCATGCCCAGTGTAACGTTAAAATTCTGTATGTTGAATTTGATGAGTTGTGCATTCAATTTCTTTCTATTGATTTCAACAGGGCATGGCCCATACACCTCCTTCAACTGTGTAACTTTTCCTGTAGGCATACTAACAATCATTAAAATGTACCTGCTACCACTTCTGTGCTGGTCTCAGTTTCCTCAGCTAATAAGGTATACATTCTTCCTTGAGGTTGATTCTCCCAAGTTAAGAGAGCTCTATACACAGAGGGCTGACTGGATGGTAAGGCTGGTATGACTCAGCAGTCTTTGGCAAAATGCCCATAAGAGTGGCAATTAAAGCAATGGATCTGTGACACCGAAACTAGGGCAGGGACCCTTTGTACTTGACTTGATGTAGATGGGAGACGGGGTGGCCTTGTGACTGTAGGCACTGTACTAGTGTTTGGGCAAAAAAATGTAGAGCCCGGACCACCAGCTGGTCGAAGAAGGTAGCCAGATGGCCTATAGGGCTGTCTGTACGTAGGCCCTGAACTATACGACCCACGGTATACCTTGGATGAGTTGCCCATGTTTGAAAATGGATTAGTCCTCTTCCACAATCCAGGTGTGAGGGATTGTTCTCCCTTCTGCTTATCTTCCATGGTTTTATCCTTTTACACAATCTGGCCATAATCTGTTAAATCCAAGAACTCGAGCACAGACCTGATAGATGCCTTTAATCCCTTCAGAAACCTTACAGCTTTTTCCTCAGGTGACCTCATATGCTTAGGGGAAAAATGGAACAAGCTTTCAAACTGCTACTGATACTCAAGGATGGTTTTATTCCCTTGAGTCAAGACCATGAATTCTGTCTCTTTACGGTCTCTAAAGTTACGAGGGTAATGGTTTGTCAAAAACAACTCCTTGAACTGCTCCCATATAGGTTCCGGATGTACGGCAAACAATATAGGCTTAGAGGCTTGCCACCAAGAAGTGGCTTAATTCTTAAGTTGCAGCCCTGCACAAATAAGCTTCTGCACCTCAGTGCACTCAACTACCTCAAATATCTTTTCTAGCTCTTGGATCCACTGGTCCGGCTCTAGAGGATCACTCCTCATTGTAGAGAATACAGGTGGCAAGTTCCTCTTAAAAGATTCCACTACCCTTGTTGTATTATTCGTCGACACGTAATTGGGTGCATATGTTAGATAGTAAGGGTACGGAGGGGGCACCAAATATGGAGGAGTGCTGAGTGGTAGAATTGGAGGTGTACCTCCGACTTGCTTATGTGGTGTCGTACCAAGTGGTGCTCCTCCAGTTTGTGGTCTCATACCAGACCCTACAGGTGGGTCTTGTGGAGTAATTATCCGAAGATGTTGACCGGGTGGAGGAAGGTCTAACTGTTGCTGTATAGCAGTCATAAATGTTTGTTGCTGCTGGAGCATTTGTTGCTGGAAGGCTTAGTGTGACTGCTGGACTATGGTCGCAACATCACTCGGAGTGATGACAGGTGGAGGATCCGGAAGTGTGGTCATAGGTGGGTCCCTTTGTGCCACACCCTAGTCAAGGGTTTCTTGAGGTTGTGGAAGTGGGGTTTGCCCCACAAAGTAGGACCTTCGAGGATTTGGTGGTCGACAGATAGGACGAGGACCACGTGAGGTTCCTCGAGCATCGCTACCGGATCTAGTGCGTACCATCATGTTCTTGCACATGGATCAAACCATGCACAAAACATTGGTTAAGTATCTTAGAATTTTCATAAGCACATAATCATTTTCCATTCTATGACATAGCCCACGAAATCAATTTCACTCTATGGTTCACACACTCTTAGATTGACCTTAAACTTTCAACCAGGCCATATAATCATATGCCAAAACATGGGGTATAGTAGGGTATGATGTTTTGCATTTAGCCATAGCTTAGCCCCGAGAGTACTGTGCTAGCACTTTGACAAGTAGGATGGCAATCCCGCTCGATTTTTTTTTTCCAACTGGCTGGCGGCCACGGGCGGGCGACTCGGGTCGGGGCCCGTCGGTCCAACCAAGGTGGATTTAAAGGGGCTTTTAAGTCTCTTCGATCTTCATTTCTCCTATCTTCTAATCTTAGGCTCAACTCAAGGCGATTTTGGAGGGTCACTTGGTGCATCCACTCACAATTTCATTCAACGATTTCGTGAATTTTGAAAGATTCAAGCATCTTTCACTCTCAAGTAAGTTTCTTCTCCATTTCTCTTCTTGGAACATATATTTTGGGTGTTGAATCCATCCATACTTTCCAAAACTTGACTTCTTTTATGTTTCTTTCCATATAATAGTCATTCCATGAGAATATGATGCTTCATTTGTACTCATTCATAGTTTTGGGCTTTACTACCCAATCTATGGGAGAAAATCCTAAACCGTGCCCTAATTTCTCTAAGTTGGGGTTTTTTTCTATTTCTTCTCTTTTCTGCCCAACTAACAAATCAATTGGGATTTCTTATCCTTGATTTGCACTTACATTGTTGGAAAGATCATGAAAACTTGTATATGCTTGCAATCCCATCTCATTTCTATGAAAATCCATCTCTCTTGTGTTAGGTCTCTTGAAAAAAAAATTTTGGGGGTTTTTGTGATTCTCTTCACTTTGTTCCATACTTGTGAACAACTTTGAAGTACTTACCATTGATTGTTGGTGCAATGATATTAGACTTACACTTGTTGGTGGTATGCCTCGATGACCCCTATGATCATGAAATATTTTTTTTTTCTCCAAAAATGGAAATCTCTCTCTCATTCCTTGCACTTCAATGTCATAATAGAAATTTTTTGCATATTCTTGGTTGTATAATGATAGGTATTACTATCATTGACATGCAAGCTTCAATTTCCACACTTTTATGGGATTTTCATTCTCTTGGATTGAACTTGTACATTAACATTGGGGCTTTCTAGCATTTGACACCAATTACCCCACTTGAGAAAATTCTTATGAGGCTTTCCATCACTTCTCACTTGCCATGCTTTATACTCCTTTGTTACTCTTCTATTTTGCAACATGCCAGTGGATGTCATGTTTGGGAATTTCCTTCTCTTCATTTCTCCATGGCTTAACCACCCCTCTTTTTATAATGATCCACATTATGTATTTGGGTGCATTTACATGTGCTTGCTCACCCTCCTGTTTACTTCTTTTGTCATGCAACATTCTTATTTATCACTATTTCTTCTCTTTTCTTACTAGGATGTCTTCTCGCAAGGGCAAGGAACCCACATCCTCTTCCAATAGGCGTAGGGCTACAACAAAAAGGAAAGGTGTAGGGATTAGTTCCTCAGCCATTAGCACAAGGCAACAAGGACATGACCCCATAGATCTTTCAGACTATGATGAGGGACTCTTCCGGAGTTTGAGGGCAGCAACGAATTGACAAACCTTCCTAAAAAGGTCTGTAATGATGGAGAAAATTGTGGTAACTTGTGATTTCAATAAGATTCAACTACAAGAGAGATTTACTGCACTGGGTTAGCAGTCCATCCTTAATATTGATCGCCCATGCTATGAACACTTTGTTCGAAGATTTTATTATAATTTGGAGGTCTCTTACCAGTATGGGGAGTATTCAATCACCAGCATGGTGAAGGAGGTGAACATTCGTTTGACTATGGACACTCTTGCTAGTATTTTAGATATGTCATTAGTTGGGCATAAATTCTATAGCCCCCCAAGGAGTAAGCCCGTGGGCCCATCCTTAAGTTCGGAGATGCAGGACCACATTTACAAGACCATTAGTGGCAGCAAGGTGCGTCCGGATTCCAAGGCAACATGCAACTCGGAGGCTCGTGTATTTGCTCGCTTGGTTCAGTTTAATTTGCTCCCTAGAGGAGGTCATAGGAACCAAGTGGGCTTCATGGCAGCTTACATAGCCTTCTACATCTACAAGGCCTTGGAGAGAGGTGTCGAGCATTTATGCTTGCCCTACATTATACTTAAGACTATGGAGCATCATGCCACACATCCTGAGGATGGAGGTTTCCCATATGATAGGACCCTCACCAAGGTTTTCGAGTTCTTTGGGATTGATTTGAGTGGTGAGGAGGGAAAGACTCCAGCGAATAAATTTAAAAGGAAAAACCTACGCAGGATGGGTCTCCAAGCTCTTATGGATGTGCCTCAGAGGGCAGGAGCTCAAGGAGGCAGGAACAGGGAGGATGTCCACAGGGAGAATGTCCACATGGAGGAAGAGGAGAATAGTGAGGAGGACGAGGATTATGTTCCTTAATTTGAGGAGGAGGACTTTTTGGATGAGGATATCCTTGAGGAGGAGCCTCTTGATTTGAGAGATGTTGATCCTGACTCTGCTAGGGCTGCAGACCCACAGCATAGAGCCCCACCACCTGAGAGTGGTGTATTTGACTTTGAGAGCATGATGACCAACATGAGGGCCTTAAAAGATGGGCAAGATCAGCTTTTGAGAAGACTAGATGAGAGTGCTATTAGAGAGGAAAATATCTTAGAAAGGCAAGCTACATTAGAGAATTCCTTCCTAAGATTGAGCGAGAATTTGGATAAAACGGCTAATGCTATTTCAGCGGACTTTACCTGACTCTGAAAAGATGTGCAACTAGTGAATGCGAGGTATGATTACTACGACCGTCAGCTCAATGTTAAATTGAGGCCTAGGAGGGATGGAGTAGTAGAGCTAGATGATGACGAGGGTCTCTGAGGACTTAGCTTGCCTATCCTAATCAGCTTTTTACTTGTCTCTATGTTGTTTATGTGTTTATGGTGGACTATATATATATATATTTTATTTTTTTTGTACTTTTCTCTATAATTTGGACTTGCTAGTATGGTGTTATGATGTTGTTGACAACTTTTAGTTAGTTTTGTCTGCTTGATAAATTTATTGTAATTTGGTTATAACAACGTTAGTTAGCCTTTGTTGATAATACTTATTCGTATATGTATGTTGTCTATCAGGTGCTTGTATTTGAAAATTTTGAAAAATCTTGTTTTAACGTTGTTATGTTGCCGAAATTTTGTTAAATCCATACTCGATGGGTTATGAAATCAAATAACTAATCTTTTATTTATTCCAAGCAAACTTTCTCTCATGTATGCTATGAAATGCAATAATTAAATGCAACCATTTTTTTTCTTTTAATTCTTTAAAGTGTTTTACATTTACCCAATCCCATTTCCTATTATAGATTCTAGGGGGTCTAAATGGTATACTGTGAGTGGACAGAGCATCACGCTCTGATACCACCATTATCACGCCTCGTTCACACAGAATCAGATGGGTGATTGAGTTAACTCCGGTTAACCCAAGATTGCCAGAATCATCTGATACAGTACCTCACCACAGCATACCCACATCTAAGATAAGTGTTCAAAAGTTTAGGGAAAGACTTATATTACCTGTAAATATCCCCAATATACTTCATACCCAAAATTTAGTATAAAGCTAAGTACATGTGGGCCCGCAGGCATGATATTTACACAAAAAGAATAACAATTTACTTATCAAGTACACAAAAGGGGAGGTCATCAAAAATCAAAAAGTAAAATCCTGTACAGTGTCATTACTGAGGTCCCGCAGCACAGCCCTCGCACATGCAATCATCACCATACTCATACTCCTCAGGGACCCACCAATTCTCAATAGGATACTCGACTGTGGGGCCTGACTCCTGATCTTCAAGCGGGTGACCTGCAAAATCATCTAAAAGAGGTGTACACATGGGATGAGCTCACTAGCTCAATAAGTGAAAAGAAAGACCACACAAACATTCACATCCATATGCACTATATGCAATGCAATTCATTTTAAATCTTATCCACCTAAACAACATTACTAAGTCTTAGGTTATGTGCTACTCACAACCACAGTGCACGTATGCCCCGGGTACGAGTCGTAAACTCCATCCCGCGATACGCTCATAGGGTTGTCAGAGAAGGCCTACCATGAGTACTCAGAAAAGTAAAGCATGCCGACCACCGGCTCTCAATATAAAAGTAAATGATAGAAATATAAAGGTGCCGACCCCAGTAATTTAAAAGCAGCACGATTGGCCCTCTTGAATATGCCATTGAGGTTGCCGACCATCTTAATGACTAGTCGGGCATATGTCTAACCGCCACAATGACCCGACAACCGTGACCACTGCTTCCCCTAAGTGATAACCCAACACCTCAACCCCTGTTGGAAAGGGTCGTAGCACAAGGAATGATAATCCTAAACCGCATGCTCCTATATGACAAAGTACGATTGTATAGTGCCACCGTGTCTCGTACCACGGGCCACCAATGCATTTGTTTCCAAACCAACTACGGCGTCTAGTCTAATAATGCATCACGCACAGTAATCCAACCATTCATCACATAAGCACTTCAATCATTTAGCATTGAGAATGTAAATCACAACACACAAATCATAAATCATTTGTTTAGAATGCACAAGCAATGCGTGCGAATGGCACACGAGGATGACTAATCTACACATAATTTGCATGATGACATAGCTAGTCTAGGTACAATTTAATGATGCAAAAACATGACTTAAAATAAATTCAAATGTCCTCTCCCCACTTACTTGTTGGGTACAAAAGCTCACGTTCGATACGGGTGAGATCCAACGTGAGAAATGTAAATTCTAGTAGAACCTATCATAAGTGAATGGGGTTAGCATTTCACCACCTTGGGGATAAAACTAACGATGTTTGATGTTTAAATCATGTTTAAAATCATAAAAGAAGGTTGCCCGCCCATTTTGGGCCCATTCGGCCTAAACAATCTGATTGGTGGGCCAATAGGTGGGTCCCCATCTTCGCCCGCCGATTCAACAGGTGGGCCCTTACAGACGGGTGGGTTCACCCGTCGGTCTTCACCCGCCTGTTGGAATTTAGGTTCTACCCCAATAGGTGGACCCCTACAGGCTGGCGGCTTCGCCCGCCGGTCTTGGTCCATATATGGGTGCGAAAATTGGTTTTCTTTCTTGAAACACTTTTCAACCTTGAAAAAACCAAATGAAGCTGTTCCAATCACTTTTTTCACACATCTACTCATAAGATGATTCTAACCTAGATCTAAGTTAGATTTAAGGATTGAAAAGCAATCTTACCTTCTTTGCTCAAGAACTCTTCTAAAACCTCTTAACTCAATAAATCACCAATGCTTCTCAAATCTTGTAAAAACTTCTTTAAACCTTCAAAATCAACACATAGACTATTTATTAAACCTTAGATTCATCATCTCAAGTGGGATTAACAAGATCTCAAGGAACTCTACCCAAATCAAGGGTTTTACTTGGGGTTTTGTGAAAGTTTAAGAAGTATAGCCTTCGCTCACCTCAAATCGTAGATCTCGTGTTGGAGATCACTTTTCCGGTGTCGGAATGAGAAGATCAAACCTCGGCGTCACTTAAAATCATTTCTTTCTCTTTTTCTTTTCCTTTCTTCTTCTTCGTTCTCTTTTCTTCCTTTCTTTTCTCTCTCTTCTTTACTTTTCTTACCCACTCTTTAATGCATTAAATGAGAAAAAGGAAAAAACATAATAAGTACTATTTATACTAGAGAATATCTAGTAACCACATGGGTGGGTCACACTAGTGGGCGGGTTCGCCCGCCTGTGACCGCCCACCTGTTGGTCAAACTTAGCCAAACAATTCAGATTTCGATGGAATTCGACTCTCAGCATGTATCTCACTCTCGGCACAAGATATATAATACGTATATACTTTAGGATATGGCTACATACGATGGCCTTATGATACGTGTATGTACATGACTTGGGTACACCCGTCTCCTTTGGCATTGACTCGGACTTGTCTGGCCAACCTATGTTCAAAGTCACCCTTGCCATCATGGTCCATAGGAAACCCGCCTTAACCCTCTCTGGTTCGGGTCCTGCATGGTTAAACCGGATCAACCGTGTCAGTAAACCAGGTTTTAAAAGTAGGGTATCACATCTTAACCCAAACCTTGTTCGGGCTCACGGTGGGTCAAGGTGGTCTCAAGCCAACAAGGACAAAGTTGCCACCCCTAGTGATCCCTTAGAATTGAAAACTCAAGTGTTATGCAACTTCACCTTGAATTATTAGACTTGATCAATCCAATTCTAAATATTGAAATGGTGGTAAGAAAGGTTTCAAAACTCCAGATTGGTCTCGACCAATTGACCTGATATCAATCCGGATCACTCTAGATCATATGGGATCAGACAAATTTAACAATTAATTTTTCAAAATCGATTATTGTCATCATTTACCCATAATTCGTATTAAATTGGATGACAAACAAGAAGTCTCAGCAAATATTTCCCAAAAAAAAAATGACAAGTCCTTTCCCGAGCCAGGCCATGGAATCTCACTAGGCATCCGTAGCCTGTATTACTTTTTATAGGGTAGGCTCGTGAAGTGATACTACTGTGAACGCCACACAACTTGGAATCTCTCTGTCTCTCTCTATCGCCTATACTATTTTTCTTGGGTAGGCTCGTGAAGTCACACAACTTGGAATTTCTCTCTCTCTCTCTCTCTCTCTCTCACACACACACACACACATAGAGTATGTTGCACAGTCCTTTCCATGTGGAATAGGTCTGTTAGCCATGTGAAATAGATCGATCATCCAACCATGGGTTTAGGAATCGGTATTGGATCGGCCAAGTATATCATAATCATTCATGATCAGTGTCAATATTTGATTGAATCTATTATCCCGACATGAATTAGTAGATATAGATTAATGATAAAGATTGATCGATTTGATCGAATTCAAGTTGAAACCTTTAAAAAAAAAAATTCTTATATATTCTTCTTTCTCCATTTCTCCTTATTATAGTATGTCGTTATAAGCATGTGGTTGATTTGTATTAAGACTCTTATGTGGGCTTATCTAACATTTATTGACCCATTAGGCTCAAGCAGTTATAAACCCACTCTGATTAGGAAACTCCTAACCCTTTCTATTGTGAGAGTGGAATTAGGTTTTAGAGATTCTATTATAAATAGAATACTGATGGTCTCTGCAGTCATTGCTTACACAACATATTTATTTTAGGAGCATTGCTTTCTCACAAGAGTAAGTGTAGAGAAAGAAATGAAACCCCAAAGTAAGAGGTTGCAAAAGATCCCAGTAAAAGAACTTCAATTGCATGGTTCTTCATTATTGTTCGTGAGGCAAACTCCAATCTTGGTTTAGAGACTCAATTTACGCTCAATATGTATATGGTTAATCTTTTTTATTATCCGTTCTTGTATTTTATACACTATGAGGTTGTTCATATGATTCTATGAAGTACAACCTCTAACAATTGGTATCAGAGCCAACCCTATGATACTAGAATCAAGAAAATTTATTTTAAAAATAATTTTGTAAGGGGTTTGGGTTTCAATACATGAAAAACATCGTTGTACCATCGTCAAACAATCTTGGATGGAAAAAATTTCTTCACGAAAGTTGTACAGGACAAGAAGACAGACGCAATAGCAGGTGAAAAGTCACTGAAACTGATTGGATGTACTACCACACGCTGCCATAAACCGTCTATCGATGACAAAAAAAGGGCGATGGGTCATCGTCGGGTCAAGTTAATAAGGTTTTCGAGCTAACCCGATGAACTAGTGAGTCGAATCAATTTGGTTCAAATGAGTCAACCTAGGATCGAGTTGACCAATGACTCACGACCCAACCTAGAAACCCAAACCTCTGACCCGGTCTGTTAACCATTGACCAACTTGACCCAAAAAACCAACCTAAAAAACTTGGATTTCCAACCCAAAAACCTGACCAAGAACCCAAGATCTAAACCATGTCAGACCAGTTGCACCGATCCGGACCTACCGGTTCAACCGAGCAAAACTGGTTGGGATGGGCAAACCAGAATCGATTTAGACCCTTTCTATGCAACTTTAAATGGCTCGTACAAGTAAATAGAGAGGAATTTTTCACCCTAGTTTTTTTGTGTTAAGTCCAGTTTTTCATGCTCTTCATTTTGATATATTATGAACCTAGTTTTGATCAACTTTAGGGTATATTTTGTGGAAATTACAAGATGCGAATTTTGTTATTCTTCTTTATATTTCTCTTAATTAGAAGAAATAAAAGAAAACCAGCCCATACATCACTTGCATGTCAGTATAGGAACTTATTTATTGACTAATGAAAGATCATGCTTTTGTTTATATATGATTTTTAGTTCATATTTAAATAATCTCACTTTTAGCTGTCAGAATGTATTTGTAGACTATTACAGTGAGATTGGATGGAATCCACCAAAGTGGTAAAATTCAACCTTGTTGTAGTAGAATACAAATCAAAAGTCTTCTTTATTTGAAAAAACAGAGAAGAATGATTGATAGCAAGGTTGCTAATGTTCACCCAAAGGTGACATTATCAAAGAAAAGTTAAATTTAAAGCAAGTGAAAATACAAAAGAGATTTCTCAACCTAGAGGATGTTGTCCATCCAAAGATGGCGGTATTTTTCAAAATTTAGAAGAACTCTCACAGTAATAGTAGATAACTTGAGTGGATCAGTACGTTTCAGACCCAAAGGTCAGGAATGTAGTTCAGTTGATAATTTTGAACTAATTGATAATTGAGCATTGTAATGTTTATTTTTGCTATTTGTTACACGCTTATTCTTTTACATATATGTTTGTATGTTGAATAGAACATTTTTTATTGAAATATTCAACAGGATGTCTTCAAGTTTTGGTGTACTTGATATTCCTAAACTTAATGGGGATAATTTCAAAAAGTAGATGGAATACTTAGAGGTCTACATGATTCTTAAGGACCTAGACCTGTGTACTAAGACCACCAAACCGGCTGAGACAAGTACCCCAACTGAGAAAGAAAATTATGACAAATGGGTCACTGCAAACAGGAAGTCCTTGGCTGTTATTAAAATTTTTTTGCCTAAGTTGATCAAGGATAGTATTAATAAAAATGATACTATTTTTGAGTATTTAGCTGAAATAAAAGCCAAATTTGATAACTTTAAGAAATCACTGGCTCAAGATATCATGAGTAGATTGATTGGGGAGAGATTTGATGGGTAGGAAGTGCTAGAGAGCACATACTAGAACTGATTTCCTTGGGAAACAAGATCATGGGTGCAGGTATCAACTTTGATGATAACTTCGTGGTCACTATTGCATTGAACTCTCAACCTGAGAGCTATAAAACTCTTCAATCTACTTATAGTGCCCTAAAGTATAAGTAGGGTCTTGATTAGTTGATCAATGTGGTAACCTAGGAATAGGGAAGAATAAACAGAACCAAAGTAAAAGGTGTTAATCTTACTCAAAGTAAGAGTTCATCGTCACTGGGACCTTGCAAAGGAAACAAGAAGTTCTTCAAGAAAGGAAATTACACTCCATTCAAGGGGGAAAGAACAAGAAAGGAAAGCAAAATTTCAAAGAATTTGGAGGATAGAAAGATATGAGTGGCATAGAATGTTTCTGGTGCAAGGCCAAAGGGCACATGAAGAAGGATTGTTTCAAAATGAATACCTATTTTAAGAAAAATAAGGATGATTGTATGAATCTATCCTTAGTATGTTTTGAATCTTGCTTGATTAATGTACCTATTGATTTCCTAGTGGTAAGATTCTACCTTATCTATTCACATCACCAATTCCTTGCAAGGGTTCTTAAGCAAGAGGGTGCCAAGAAAGAATGAGGTGACAGTGTTCATGGACAATGGAGCTAGATTTGAGGTGGTGGGGTATTTTGACTTGGATTTCAATGGGTGTATTTGATGATAGAAAATCAGACATTTTTGTGTTAGGAGAATAAGTTATTTCTTAGAAGAGTGCCAAACAAACCATTCTAGCTTCATCCACTATGCAAGCTGAGTTTGTGATCCCTTATGAGGCTACCAAGCAGGCAGTGTGACTGAGAAATTACATATTTGAACTGAAGGTTGTAGACTCCATTTTAAAGCCTTTGCATTTGAGGTGTGATAATATTTATTTATTTTTTTTATTTTTTTTTACAAAGAACAATAAGAGATCAAGTAGCTCCAAACACATTGAGATCAAATATCTTTTGGTTTGTGAGAAGATTAACACTGGGGAGATCGTTGTTGAGCATATTATTATTGAAGAAATGGTTGCTGATCCTCTAACCAAAGCTCTTCTAGTGGGAGTTTTTAAGACTCATATTTCTAGCATGGGTATAATGAAATCTTTTGATATGCTTGTTTAGTGGGAGTTTTTTTATCTTTATTGGTATCATAATGAGCATTATTCTGCTTGATCATACATTAAGAGCACAATTTATGTTAAGGATGCTTTTTTTATAGTATAGTGTTCATTTATATTCTCTCTCATCACATTGTTATATGATTATTATAGTTTATTTTGATATGTCACAGTCAATGAGGGTATTTAGCCAAGTTTTGTGATTTATGACGGTATTTAGCCTAAATTAATGGAAGAGGTGGTTAACCATAGGCAGTATGTCAAAGTATGGTATTAATTCAAGAAAATGACAGTTTGCTTAAGTATTGATTAATATCAAAGTTCACTACCTGTGAAGTTTTCAAGGTAGGTTAATCTTTAGATCAGGAAAGCACCTATAAGGAAAGATATATTTCATGTGATCACAATTATGATATTGACTCCTTATATACGTTTTCAAGCAATTTGGATTGATAGTTTTCTATTGTTTGTAACATTAGATAGTTTTGTTGTATTTGTTATATGTCGTATGATGAGGTGTATTTTCTGCTATTGTTTAACAGCACAAATTATTGATTAAATCAAAGTTTGTTTGAGTGGTGTTCAATCTTAGGATTATTTAGCCAGATGTCAATGAAAAGACATCAGTATCAGTGTAGCCCAACTGGAAGATTGTTAGGACTTTATGTGGGCTTAACTAACACTGATTGACCCATTGGGCCAAAGTCTGATCAGGAAACTCCTAGCCCTTTCTATTGTGAGAGTGGAATAAGATTTTAGGGATTCTATTATAAATAGAATACTAATGATCCTTGCAACCATTACTTGCACAACATATTTGGTTTGGGAGCACTACTTTCTCACAAGAATAAGTACAGAGAAAGAGAGAAAAGCCCAGAGTAAGAGGCTACAAAAGATCTTAGTAGAAAGACTCCAATTGCGTGATTCTTCATCACTATTCGTGAGGCAAACTTCAATCTTGGTTTGTGATCTCAACTCACGCTCAACAGCTATGTGGTTAATTTCTTTTATTGTTCTTTTTTGTATTCTATACACTTCGGAGTTGTTCATATGATTCTATGGAGTAGAATCCCTAACAATTTATAGTGGTGCATCACGCTGATAGTTGGCACTTATTATAATTAGTCATAACCCGTCAATCTTTTTGCATGGATCCTTGCACGTGTTCTTGTTTGGAATTCCCGTTTAACTGTTTGGCAAAAAAATCCTTCTTGTGTCACGGTCAGTTGACCATATTGGTGTGTGTGCAGGCGTGCAAAAAATCCTTCCTGACCCAATTCAATTATGAATCTGACTTCAACCAAGCAACTTGGGTTCTCCTCTTGCTTCGATTGCTCTAAGGACTTTTAATGTTCTTTGCAGAAACGTGATGCAAAGATTGAAAAAAGATGAAGACGAATGATAGTAACTCATATACAAGGGGAAAATGTAATCTCATCTCTGTTGATACTCAATATACTAGAAATATGATCAGTTGTTCTCTGTTAATGTTGAAGATATCAGAAACAAGATCTGATGTCTCTATTGATATTAGACATACCAAAAACATGATCTGTATCTCTTCGGTGCTAAACATACCAGAGACATGATCATTACACTACGAGCTAAAGTACATGACTTCTTTTTTTTTCTAAAAGATGTTTTATTAAAAAGAAAGGAAATACAAGAAACAATTGGAAAAAAAGGACAAGGCCAAGACTCCTAATCCAACTTGCAAACTCCACCTTCGGCATGGCCATCAGTGGAGAGAGCAAGCAGTAAGCTTAGGAGAATCGAAAATGGTGCCTATCCAAAGCATCAGAAGCAATCTCTGATGTGACATGGTCCGGGAAGGAAATCGAATATTCTGAGAGCCAGACTTCGATGCCTTTTTTGCCAAGAAGTTGGCCACAATGTTGGCTTCTCTGAAACGGTGCGAGATCTTCCATTGGGTCGATTCCAGAAATTAAGTGAGGGCTCTCCATTTTTTCATAGCGAACCAAGGGATCTCCTGCCTCTGCAAAGCTGAGACTACTGGTACTGAATCTAACTCAATCCAATTGCCATTGGCATTCAGGTTGCTAGCCAAGGAGATGCCCTCCAGAACAACCTCTACCTCCACTTCGTATATCTCTTTAACACCCAAAAAAATGCTAAAAGAGCCAATTACCTGACCATCACTTTTTTGCAGAACTCCTCCAACGCCTGCATTGCCTGGATTACCAAGACAGCTACCATCCACATTAATCTTGATCCAATCCAAAGGGGGCTTACACCAATGAACCTCTAGGGGAGGAGAGAAGGTGGGGTTTTTAATAGATAAACCAAGCTTCCTGCAGCACATGACATCAGAAACTGATTGCACCTCCTCACATTTTCCATCATAGCGAGCCAACATATCCTGCTTGATACTTTCATAGACATATCCTGCCGGCCTTTATCGTGCCTTCGATTATTTCTCTCCCACCAAATATGATAGGAAGTAATGAGCAGACCAATTTCCATGGTTTCTTGACATTGAGAACCCTAGTTCTTCTCTTTCCCCATTTAAAGAATGCCTCAATGGATGAGTGATCTGCCCACCTCACCTCAAAGCAATCAAAGAGTTTTTTCCAGATGGAAACCGAGAAAGTGCACTGAAGGAAAATGTGCGCCATGCTCTCTTTTGCCTTGCCATAGAGACTACATGTAGATGCCAAGTAAATACATTTTTTGCAGACCATCTCATCTGTTGGAACTCTGCCATGCATTAGCCTCCACCCAAACACAGAGTATCTGGGGGCAAGGTCTTTCTACTAAATCAAGGATGCCTAGTGCACCTTTGTGGATCTGTTTCTAACCTTCTCCCAAGCTGATCTCGAAGAGAAGGCACCCAAGGGTGTTAGAGACCAGATCCTAATGTCATTCATTGGAGAGGGGGGAGTTTAATCTTTTAAGTTTGATTAAATATATCATGGAGCAAAGGAGATGATACCTCAGGAAGCAGCCATTCCCCTTCACTAATAAAATCCCCCACCTTAGCTAATGTAGAGAGGGCATTGACATCTTCTAGGGAGATGACTTCTAGAATGGATTGAGGTCCCCACCATTTGTCCTTCTAGAGATTAGCCAGCTGGCCAGATCCAATAATCCATCTTTCATTGTCATCAACAAAATTTCACACCTTCCTAACCCCTGAGAGAATGGAAGAAGATTTGTAGTTTTTCAAAGATTTGCCATCTTTATGAATAAAACGAGCTCTGAGAAAAGAAGTTGCCGCAGAATTCTCATTTTTAAGATTCCTGACCATCTTACTGAGCATTGCTTTATTGGAGGCCCTTATTCTCTGGAGCCCCAGGCCCCCCTCCTCCTTAGGCTTAAACAAAGAGTCCCACTTCACTGTGTCCACATCGCCTTTCCAAATAAAATTTCACATCCATCTCTCAAGCATTGTCACAAGAGAAGTAGGCCACAAATAAACCGATAAGTTGTGGGTAGGCTTACCCGAGATTACAATTTTGACCAATTCAACTCTACCTGCCATAGACATGAGCTTTCCTTTCCACCTAGACAATCGTCCCTTGATTTTGTCCATAACCGGAAACAAAGCCTCTTCATTCCCCCTCCCCTTAAAAATCTCCACACCTAGGTATCTTATTGAGAAGGTGCACATTGGTATTCCCAGAGTTGTAGCAATTCTCTGTTTTCTGGAGGGGAGAATATTTTTCAAAAATTTCTTGCTTTTATCTAAGCTAATGACCTGCCCAGAGAATTCTTGATATTTAATCAGAAAAGCCTTTAAGTTCTTGACATACCTCATAGAAGCATTAGAAAAGATGAAAATATCGTCAACGAAGAGCATGTGGCCTGGGGGAATGGCGCCTCTTGGACCCTGAAGTGGTTTCATCTTGTTCCCTTGCATCAATTGCTTCAACCCTCTTGAGAGAACTTCCTTTGCAATGATAAATAGTATGGGAGAAATTGGATCCCCTTATCTTAGCCCCCACTCCACATCAAAATATCCCTGAGGACCACCATTAACCAAAATAGATATTTTTGTAGATAAAAGAATTTGATTGAGCCATTTAATCCATTTCTCTGCGAATCCAAAGCAACGCAACACCTGGAAAAGAAAAGGCCACGATAGAGAGTCATAGGCTTTTCTAATGTCTAGTTTAAGGCCTAGACCACTCCCTCTCATAGAGTCAAACATCATGTTCACAAGCTCAGAAGCCAGGCTGATATTGGACTGAATCTACTTCCCTTTCTTAAAGGTGCCCTACTCTTTGAAAATCAATCTGGGAAGAAAAATCTCAAGTCTCATCGCCATCACTTTGGAAATAATTTTACAGCAAAAATTCCCTATACACAAGAGGGGAAATTTGTCCAAAGAAGAGGCTCCCTCCACCTTTGGGATAAGCACCAGGAATTACAGCTATGAGGTGAGATTTCTTAGGATCAACTTGAAACCGAGCACATGCACATACACTGTACATGATGTTAGGTCTACTAGTCGTTAGATATAGAAGGCTCCCAATCATGCCTCCATATCTAGTTACATCCTCAGAAGTGCCATCCTCATCCTTGGTTAGTTTCAAGGATGAGCTCATCGGAGTGTCTGAAGATTTTTTACTGTTAATGTCAAATTTCTTTAGCAGCCCCTTGGTGTACTTGCTTTGGTTTATGAAAATTCCATTATCAGTTTGTTTTATTTGAAGTCCAAGGAAGAAATTTAACTCTCCCATCATACTCATTTCAAATTCATTGTTCATCTTGCTACTGAAATCAATACACATTTTATTGTTGGTTGAGCCAAAGATGATATCATCTACATAGATTTGAACAATGAGTATGTCATTCTTCAAGTTCTTCATGAATAGGGTTATATCAACCCTCTCCCTTGAGAAGCCATTTTCTATCAAGAAAGTACTTAATATCTCATACCAAGCTCTAGGGGCTTGTTTGAGGCCATACAGGGCTTTCTCAAGTTTATAGACATGGTTTGGAAACTTAGGGTCTTCAAAACCATGGGGTTGAGCTACATATACCTCTTCTTGAATGTATCCATTCAAGAAGGCACTTTTGACATCCATTTGATATAGTTTAAAGTCCTTATGGCATGTAAAAGCTAGTAGCATTCTAATGGACTCTAACCTTACTACTGATGCATAGGTTTCATCACAGTCTATTCTCTCTTGCTAATTATACCCTTTGGCAACTAGTCTCGCTTTGTTTCTTACTATGTTCCCATCTTCATCTAGTTTATTGCGAAAGACCCACTTAGCACCAATGATGGTGTGGTGGTCAGGTCTTGGGACAAGTTCCCATACCTTGCTTCTTTCAAACTGGTGAAGCTCCTCTTGCATAGCGATAATCCAATCACTGTCTTTTAGTGCTTCTTCTATATTCTTGGGTTCGATCCTTGAGATAAATGCAGTATGATTGCATACCTCTCAGGTTTTAGATCTAGTTTGGATTCCTCCATGTAGATCCCCTATGATGTTTTCTAAATGATGATTTTTATGCGGGATGACTTCCTTAGGAAATGTTTCTATTTTTTTGATGGTGCCATCATTTGAATCATCAAGAGAAATATCATTAACTTTGTTCTTAAGCGCATCAATCATGATATCATCATCATCAATAGGAGATTTGTTTAAGTCATTAGGTAATGATTCATCAAATCATACATTTATAGATGCTTCAACCATTAATGACTTTTTATTAAAAACTCTATATGTCCTACTGTTGAGTGAATATCCTAAGAATATTCCTTCATCAGATTTCGCATCAAATTTTTCAAGATAGTTTTTGGTGTTTAAGATGAAGCATTTACACCCAAAAACTCTAAAGTAGTATACTTTTGGCCTTTTGCCAAAGTACAGTTCATAAGGGGTCTTAGAAAGTAAAGGTCTGAGAATTATCCTATTTAGCACATAACAAGCTATATCAGCCCAAAAATACTTAGGCAATGAATACTCATTAAGCATAGTCCAAGCTGTCTCTTGTAATGACCTATTTTTCCTTTCAACTACCCCATTAGATTGAGGTGTACTAGGAGCAGAGAAGTTATGGTCAATACCATGCTTGTTGCAATATAAGTCAAATTGACTTATATTGTCAAATTCTCCTCTATGGTCACTCCTCACAGAGGTTACAGTATACCCTTTCTGATTTTGCAGTCTATTACATAGAATTGCAAATTCATCGAAGGCATCATTTTTGTTTTTCAAAAAAACAGTCCAAGTGTATCTAGAGTAGTCATCAACGATTACAAAGGTATAATTTTTACTACTCATACTAGATATATTGATAGGTCCAAATAAGTCTAAATGAAGTAGTTCCAGTGGTCTAGAGGAAGAGACAATATTCTTCAACTTGTGGGAGACCTTGGTTTGTTTGCCTTTTTTACAAGCATCACAAAAATTTTCTATTTCATACTTGATTTTAGGGAGGTTCCTCACAAGATCCTTGGATGTAATGGTTTGAATTAACTTGACATTTACATGTCCAAGTCTTCTATGCCATAATGAAGACTCACTATGGTTAGAAACCAAGCATGCATTCAAGGAACTTGATTCGTCAAGCATACAAACATAGATATTATTTTTTCTAGACCCTTTTAGTATTGAATTATCATTTGCATCTTTAATGCAACAATGGGGGACATTAAATTCTACTTTGTATCCAATGCTACATAACTGACTCACACTTAGGAGATTATAATTCAGATTTTTCACAAAGTAAACATTCGAGATTGATATACCTCCAAGTCTTATTTTTTCAATACCAGTAATTTTTCCTTTGCTGTCATCTCCAAAGGAGACCCATCCTCTGTCGTAGTCCCGTAAGCTTGAGAATAGGTTCTTGTTGGATGTCATGTGTTTAGAGCATCTACTATCGATGACCCATTCAGCTTCCACCTTATTCTTCAAGCAAATCTATAATAGAAATTTAATCGTACATTGGTCCCCATAATCTCATGGGTCCATTATTGTTAGTGTAAAACTTTCTTACTGGAACCCAAATGGTTTTGTACTTTTTAGGTCTTTGGTTATGTCTTTGGGATGACTTTGGGTTTCTTTGGGTCATTTGATGTTCATAAGGTCCATTTGATCTTTGAAGAGTATAGTATCTTTGAAATCTATAGGATCCTTGATCTTGGTATTTCCCTTGTGGTCTACAAGTCTCCCGAGGGTAGTTCTCATACCCTTGGTATTGTTTGTGGGGCCTCTCAATAGAGTATTCTCTTTGAGGTTGGGTTTTTCTATACCTAGGCATAGGCCTAGAGTCTTCTTGAGACCTACATTGCCTTCTTAGGGGTGTATAATAGTAGGCATGGCTAATTCTTGGTCTCTCAATTTGAGAATTGGGTTTCTTCTTTTTCTTGAAGTGACACTGGTTTATAGAATGTCCGGTCTTTTTTCAAAAACTACATTTAATGTAAGAGGTGGATGGTTAGTTTCTTTGGTCACCCCTTCTTGGATTCTCACTTTTAGATGGATTTTGTCCATTATAACCCAGTCCATCTCTTTCATTTGGACCTTTTCTTTGAGATCCAAGAAGATTGTCAAGGTTCCTTTGCCCTTGAGTAAAGGTGCAGAGGGTGGAGTTCAACTTAAAGTTTTCTTCCTCTAGTTCACTCACCTTTGAGGTTAGTGCATCCACTTTCTTATTTAGTGTGTCAACCTCTTTTTTAAGTTCATTCTTATCAGACTCTAATTTGATACTTTCTTCATATAAGGCCTCGAAGGCTTCTTGAAGCTCCTCATTAGAGTCCCTTATTAAGGATTCAGGTTGAGTTCGACATATCTCTTGTTCTTCATCTTCATCATCTTCAATGGCCATCAAAGCGAGGTTGGTGACTTCTTCTCCAAATTCACTTTTCTCCTCTTCATCACTTGAGTCCCATGTGGCTGCATAAGGCTTCTTCTTTGTTTTATGTGGGCATTCGGTTCTGAAGTGTCCAGGCTTTCTGCACTCAAAACAAATTATATCTTTAGAAGAGATTTCCTTCGGTTTAATTTTAGATTTACCTTTTTCCCCATAGGATTTGTCTCCGTAGGATTTTTTCTTATGTTGAAATCTTCCTTTCTTTTTGAGGAACTTGTTGAACTTCCTCATGATGAGTGAAATTTCTTTTTCCATATCGAATTCTTCATCTTCTTCATCATCGCTTACTTCTTCGATAGTTTAAGTTGACTTTAGAGCTATGGTTCTCTTTTTGTTCTTAGGATTTGATTTTTCAACATTCAACTCTACTTCATGAGTTTGTAGAGATCCAAACAAGTAGTCCAAAGAGATTTTCATCAAGTCTTTGGCTTCTTCTATTGCTGTTTTCTTGAGTCTCCAAGCTGTAGGTAAGGCTCTTAAGATTTTCCTGACTTTTTCAGCGTTAGTATAAGTTTTGCCTAAACTTTTGAGACTATTCACAATATCAGTAAATCTTATAAACATTGAAGTTATTGACTCATTTTCTTTCATAAAGAAGGATTCGTAATCAGAAACGAGTTGGTCTACCTTTCTTTCCTTTACCTCTGCTATACCTTCATGTGTGACAAGAAACATATTCCAAATCTCTTTAGCTGTGTCACATGCTATGACTCGGTTGAACTCTTGTTTGTTGAGGGCACACTAAAGAAACGTGATTGCATGAAAGTTGTACTGGATGAAAATGATGTCTTCAGCTGTCCATTCCCCTTCATCTTTCGATACTGTATTTCCATCAACTATTTTGGTGATGGTGTATGGTCCATTCTCTATGGCTCTCCATACAAGAATGTTGTCACCACACACAAAATTTTTAAATCTGTACTTTCAAAAGGAAAAGTTCTCTCCATTAAAGTAAGAGGGTCTCGAGGCGTTCATGCCTTCTGATGGTCCTTGGAATGTGGCCATGGTCTTTGACTCACTTTTAAGACGATTATTCTTAAATAAATTGAGCTCCCGCTCTGATACCAATTGAAATAACCTAGAGGAGGTGAATAGGTTATACTAGTGGAAATTAACTCTTTTCAATGTATAGGTCCCAAGTGTGATTGTAAGTTAAAAACGATGCTGAATAAATAAAATAGACACAATCAAACAATATAAGATTTATAGTGATTCGATTCAATCCGAGTCTAGTCCACTCTCTACAAGAATCTTCTTGTAATGTATTCCACTAGTTTTCTCTTTCAGTATGGTAGATAGGGAAGAAAACATTTACAATCTTTTTCACGCATAAGATTATCCTTACAAATATCTTTTACAGGTAGAGAGGCGCCTTTATAATCTCTTTTGGAGGTAGAGAGACACCTTCTTCTTTTTAGGATAAGAGAATCCTTACAACTCTAAGTACATTCTAGAATTATAAAAACAGAAATAAATAAGAAGTAGTGAAATAAGAGGAATACCTTAAGTGTGGTGCAAATGATAAGAATGAGAGATGAATGATGCACCTTTTGTAAAGTCCTCTCTTATGGCTTTGACTTGCACAGGAGAGAGTGAAGGACTTGATTGAGACTTGAGCCTTTTGTTGGGATTAGAGTAATCGAACAACTCAAGTAGAATAGAATAATCTTAATGACTTTTGAATGCTTACAATAATGCTCTTAATGCTCTTTCTTAATTCATATTTAATTAAGAGTGGTTTGGGTATTTATAGGTGAGCTTAGTGAAGCATTTTAGGCAGGAAATCAGGCTCTAACGGTCGTATTCTAGGACCACCGATCGACCGCCATCGGTAGTCAGTCGATCGAAAAGAGCTATTGAGGTCAAAAACTAGCCGTTGGAGCTTTTCCAGTGAGGCACTGGTCGACCGAGACTTTCTACCGATTGACCGGCTATGGTCTCGGACAGTTTCAATCGATCGGGGATTCCATCCTATCAACCAGGGATTCCATCCGGTCGACCTCCAACATGACAGACTGTTTTGACAAAATACTATCATACTGACCAGTCATAAATGTTTTGACCATAACGTTTCACTCCAACCTTGGATTGACTTGAGATTAGTTGCATTAGAATTGCAATTCAATTTCCTACAACTTCTATGAAGGTTTCATTTCTTGATACCAACTTTAACATTGCCGAAAATGCCCTTGAGTCAGGTTAATCTGTTTTCACAGTTTTACTAGAGCATATTGCATTCTACCACCTAAGGTTATTCTAGTAGGATGCATGCATATTGCACTTTATCACCTAAGGTCATTCTAGTATGATGCATGAGGTGCGTGCATATGCAATGTGTGTACAAATTACCAAATATATTCTCTATCCTATGGTATTCATCTTGGGTCTTGATATCTTCATCATTATGGGTCTTGATGTCTTCATCTTCGGTCTTGAATGTCTTTATTATCTTGGGTCTTGAATGTCTTTAAGCTTCAAGATCATGTTTGCATGAGTTCAAACCTTGATGTCTTGATTCGACCTTCTAAGTGTTTCTTCAAACTAATTACACTTTCTTCAAGCTAATCACATTTTATCAAACCAAGTTAAAGACGTGTGTTTGTTTGTTAATACCAAAACATAGCACGGAGTGTGGACATGTTTCCCAACAACTAGAACACGAGCGAAGTTCCCCATGATAGCTTTCATTTTACGGCGATCAATCTCCATTGGGCAACCAGATGCTTTCGCCATTGATAACAAAATTCTTTCTTGCCAATACTCCATCAGAAGTTCAAGGTAACATATCTATACCAGCTTGGCCTGGATGTGATCTTCGTGTATACAGAACTCCAGGAGCCATCGTTGAAAACGAATGACCTATTCTTTCACTTTGACCGGACCTCACTTCCACATGGAGGTCATGTCTCCTTCCAACTGAAACCTGAAAAAGATAAATTCTTTCCCTAAAGGAGCCAAATCAACTTTACCCTTCAAGTTCCAAGCAGTCTTAGAGTCCCTTCTTACATCATCCATAGCAACGTATCGAAAGTTTACCCTACCAATCATAGCATAACTGAAGGTTTGTAATTTCTCTTCATAAGCCTCTTGAGGGATTACAATTTTGGTGAGAGATCCTGCATGAATGGGGTCAGGCAGATTCTCTATGTTAGGAAGAGACTTCTTGGCAATCGTAGCGTAAGATTTTTTCCTACCATTGTTCTCATCATTCAAATCTATATTGTTATCGTTAACCTTCTTCATCCCAGGCAAGATCTCCACCTCTACCGAATTGGGATCAGCCGAAGTCTTCTCTGCAAGAGAGGAATCCACATTACCTACCCCCAGTGCAGGGTGAGAGTGTGAACATTGAGCATGACCCCAAAATCCGTTATCCGCCACTGTTTGCCACGATCCGGTGGCCGATCCCCGTGAGGAACAAGATCGCCGCCCATGGACCGTATGCCCTCCGCTTTAGAGTTTCTCTCTCCTAAATCCATGCTTGTCTGTTAGGGTTTTTGAAACAGGGATTTCTTTCTCTCAGGAAGTTTTAGCATTCCCTACATGGTGGCTTCGGTCACTTATTTATAGCAAAAACAATATATCCGTGAAAAACCCTTACAGGGAGATGGTAAGTAAGCTTCTTACATGGAGATGGTAAGCTTACCATCTCCGTGGAAGCATTTTTAAAGGATCCTTAAGATCCATGGGAGGCCTAGGGTGGTCGGCTACCTAATAGCTGGGGAGGCTATAGACTTAGGCGGCTAAGTCCAATTAGCTGAGGGGAAGATAGGATTTGGTAGGTTTGGTTTGGTCTGATTTGGTTTGGGTTTGATCTGGTTTAATGGGTTCAAAGTTTAGGTAGGAAATACGACACATCTGGGTATCCTTTCTTGTTTAAGGTGATGCACCTTATTAATATAATTTAGAAGATTTAGCTTATCTTGTTTAAGGTGGTGGACCTAATTAAGATAATTCAAATTAATGTTTTGATCTTAATGACTATTCCTAGGTTAAATATTTAAGTATGTTATGAACCTTGATTGGTCTAATTGGTGCATTTTACCTTCTCTAGAAATCCTCACTTTAATGTCAAAATTTTATGGTCAACCTTAAAAAAAGAGAGAAACACCCTAAATTAGATTTAATATAAAGGGACAAAAAAGTAATAACATCTAACTTAATGTATAAATAAACATTTAAATATGTAAAATGAAAATACCCTTAAGGGGTAAAAAAAAACAATATAAATGAATGAAACTACATTTGAATACAAATATACCTAATACATACTTTACTGATATTAAAAACTGAAAGAAATATTATGAAAATATTCACAAAGTCAGCAGGAAATGTGCATAAATTTACCAAAATACACCTAATGCTTAAAAGTGTAAACATGCATGGAAATGATTTGAAATTTGCAAAATCAAATGCAAATGCATTTAAAATCATGATAACTCTAATTTTTCACTGATATATACTAAAAACAACTTAGTTACTAAAGGATCTAATATTGTGTAAATGACCAAATTGCCCCTAAGTAGCAAAAAAATACCATTACACAAAATAGATCATAATTACACATACATGCACCTGAAAACATTTTAAAAACATGGTTATATGTACTAAAATTATTAAAATGAATTTTTTGGATTTTTTTCATATTTTTGAAAATAAAATTATAAAATCACCAAAATGCTCTTAAAAGGAAAAAGGGGGAGAAGAATTCATCTATTGTTATCAAATGCAGATAAAAAAAATTCCTAATATGTATATTCATCACAGTGAACATTAAGGAATTTCTATAGACATTTGAAATATCATAAAATAATTTTTCATAATTTTCTAATAATACTAACATAAAGCCTAATTAAGTATATACACAAAACAAAATAAATAACACATCTAGTAAAATCCATAAGAAATATTGACATAGATCCTACCCACTGATGTGAAACATATGTATCATAAAATGATATTTACATCCTAAATATACTATTTAAAATGCATTAAAATAAACCTATCCTAAATAAGAATAATATGATAATGTATTTAACAATTGAACAAAGATTACATAATAGCAATAAAATACGTATTAACATATAAAACAGTGGAATATGGCCTAACAAATGAATAAATACAGTAATACATGCACATCTGATCTTAAAACATTTTTTAAGTAAATTTGTTTTTTTAGTTAAAATGGTCAAATGATCAAAACACCCCTAGAGGGTCCAAACTATTAAAATAATATATAAATTATTCATAAAAGTGAGTGAAACACATTAAAATCATTAAAAATATGAAAATATAATTAATAAAATTTCCTCAGATTTTTCTAACCTCTTTTTACATTTTTAAACATAATTTACTAAAATAAAATTTTAAGGCAAAATGGTAAAACCAAAACACCTATTTTCCTGAGCCAAAAATCATCAATAATAGCCCATAGAAACTAATTAGATTATGATCTATCATCTTGTCAAAAACCAGAACTCAATTCCAGCCTTAAACCTTCATACTTTTCAAAATGACCAAAATGTCCAGAGGGGCAAAATAGTCATTTACAAAATATTTAGTCTCTGAATTTTTCTTAATACATCAAAAAATGATGTGAGACATAACAAGTAAAATTTTGATAATTATTTGATACTTATAGATCTTTTTTATACGGAAAAAAAAAAAAAAAAAAAAAAAAAAAAACAAAAAGACAAAAAAACAAAAAAAAACAAACAAACAATTTAACCACTTACTAAAGAAAAATACAAAATAAATATAAAAATGTGAAACTTACCCCTTGATGCGTGGGATAGTCTTGGCTCAATGTGTGCATTTCTGATTGGCCGGAATTCATTGCTGGGCCCGTTGAATCATAACTCAAAGAATGATGCTCCAAATAGCAAATCTTATCAACAATGAGAATTTCGGAAATTTTAAAAGTTATAGGAGATGGGTATGAGAACTCCTGAGTGTTTCATTTGAAAGAGGAGATTAGAATGAGAGTTCCAATGGGTATTTTTTCTGGAATTTTTCCTTCTCTATGTCCTCCAAATGAGGGGTTTATATAGCCTCAAAACCCGGCATTATTCGGATTTTATGGTGGGCTACCATAACCAAGGGACAAGCCTGAGTCTTCTGGGCTAGCATTAAATGCAACAAGACTTTTGGGATGGGCGAGCTGACAGTGGGCCTACCAGCAATGGGCTGGGTTTTGGCCTAGCCCTGGAATGGTCTTGGCCAGGCCAGGTTGGGCTAGATGGTTCCAGGCAGGATCTGGTTAGGCTGGGTCGGGATGAAACAGGTTAGACCAGGTCAAACCGGGTTGGACTGAGTTGACTCGGGCTCCATTTCAAAGGTTGGAATTAAAACATTAATATCCTTCAATCCATGTGGCCAATTTTGAGGTGCTACATATCGACACAAAGCATTCACCAAGAACCTTCCATTAGTACGGCGAAAAATCTCAGATTATATATAAAATGGCACATAAAGCGAAGAAAATTCATAGAATGCTTACGCCGATTGAGGTCTAAATAACATCGGATTTGAAAAAAAAAATCACACACATATTAAAAACAGCCAAATGAGCCCATCTCAAGGATTTTGCTCAAAATCAAGAGGTCTAAATACCAAGAAAAATGGCAAGGGTAAAATGATCATTTTACATCAAGTGGTAACCAAACATCACCAGATTTGGATGAAATTTTAGGTGATGGCCTAAAATGGATAAATAGGGATAATATGAGGGCTTCATATCATTTGGAGAAAGTTTGTAATCTTTTCCATCTAATCACATCTTGAGTGAGCTGGCTCTTAATCATCATTATTGAGACACTCTCTCAAGGTGTCAAAATTCAGTATCTCGAGTAGCGGCAAAAAGGCTGATGTAGATGATGAGCACATTTATGTGTGAAATCTAGGGTAGTAAAACATGCATTTTACATATTTAGACTGGAGCTACCTTGGGTTTTACTCTCTTTTTGCAGGTTTTATATTTTCAAGGTCTTAAGGACTATCGGGCGCTATATCTTCAATTTTACACATAAAGAGGTCCTATTTCTTTTCATGGTTGCGAAGAGGACGAAATTCTGAGCAAGATGGACGTGTTCAATTAAAAGTACACATTCGTTTGGTCACCCGTACAAATGATTATTCTTTTCGGGCCAGAAAAAGAA